>NW_027441240.1:0-153100 GCF_949628215.1 Phalacrocorax aristotelis | reverse complement strand
AATGACTCCTGATCAGAAACAAAATAAGGAAATTTTCGAATCTAGAATGAAAATCGACCCGGAAAGCTAAATTGGGAGCGGGTAGTACTGAAATTGTAACAGGGCTGTTAGAAAGTTCAGAGGCAGCGACAGCTCCTGCTTCCAACCCAAGCAGTAAACGAAGCTTTAGGTTCTTAAATGAAGAGAAATAAAGGTGAGCTGTTAAACAGTGGCTGGGGTCAAGCGTAGCTATTAAGAAAATTTGCAGGTACGGGTGATTCCTGAGCAGAACTAACAATTCCAGAAGATTTAGATTTAAAAACTACAGAGCTAATGGAGTGCCACAACCGCCCGGATGTAACTGCAGCCGCTTTGGGGAATGCCCCAGCCCCCCCAGCCACCGCTATTAATTACTGCCAAGGAGAGCGAAAGTGAAAGTAGAAGCAGTGCAGGTGAAGTGTGAGCAGTACGCTTTTTCCTAAGTCATCTCTTCGTGTCAGGAGAGGAAAGAAAATGGAAAGAAGATGTTTGCAGGGGGTCTGTGCTGGGTTACCTGCGCGTCTCTTCCGTGCGTCCTTGAGGAGACATTTAGCTCCTGTTGGGTGCTCGCAGGTGGAGACAGGGCGAGCTGGAGGCAGGATCGGTGCCGGCACTGATAAAGGGATGGGCAACGAGCGGAGAGAAGAGGGGGCAAGGGCTGAAAAAGGGTCACCGGTTCTGCAGGGAAGGCAGCGGGATGTGACTCGGCAACCGCTCTGACGAGCGCAGGGTCATTCGCTGCGATGAAGTCAGGGTCTGCGGCTGGCCCGGAGAGGCAGCAGAAATCCCAAACTCTTTGCAGGGGTACCGGCCAGATTAGGGCAACACCTGAACAGTAAAACCATTTAGGGGAAGCAGAGCTGGGCTGCACCGCGTGGCCAACCTCCCTCTTCTCCGTGAGTCCCAAAGGGGCAGCTCCAAGAATGTGCTGAGAATTCATCCCTTGCGCTAAAAATGAGACGCAAGTAGCACCCACCCGTGAATTTTATTTTCTCTCTCGCTCTGCGGCTCCTGCCTGCTTGTCTCTCCTCAGTGCTCACCTGCACCTGTGCTCGGATGGGGCAGCTGAGGGAAGGTGCTGCCATCTCCCCAGCCCCGGCGGACCGCCCCTCAGCTGTGTCCTCTGTCAGGGAGCGTCGTCATCTCTCCTGCCTCCCAGAGCGTGTCCTGTAGTGGCAGACGCGCGGGCTTTTCCCTGCACGCGCATACGGGAAGGGAAGGGAAGGGAAGGGAAGCACAGTGAGAGCTGGGCTTGTCAAAGAGTAATGGGGGTGGTGGGAAGCGTAGCTAGAACCGGAGAGCTACAGCGCAAAAGCGAAGCGGACGGGACACAAAAGTAAAATGGTGCACAGGAATGCTGAGGAGAGAACTCCCGCAGCACACAGGAAATCAGTGTCAGAATCTATTGTCTTCTGACTGCCAAATTAAAAATAATGGCACGCTTTGCAACGCTAAGCTCGCTCTAATCGTCTGAACTGTTTCTTTCCAACCCCCACCGCCCCCAGCACACCGCTCAGCCTCCTCAGCCTGAAATGCCTTGTTTTCCTTCTTTTTTTTTTTTTTTTTTTTATGACAGGGCAACTTCTGTTCCCGAGGTGGTGCCTACGGTACAGCTATCTCTTCGAAGACAGTTTGGTTTAGGTCAGAGAATGTTGAGCCTGGACTGAATCAGCCTCTGTTTCTATTTCTGGAAATCGTCGGTCCTGTGCATCAAGCCCGGAAAAAAGGAAATATGAACCAAAGGACGTGGGGCCTGCAGGGCTAGGAAATTATTTGAGAAGAGGTTCAGTGGGGAAATGACTCTTTGTCTGTGGGGCGTCCAGGCAAGCAACCCAGCTGCTAGAAAGCGGCGCTGTCCCCAGGATGGCCTCGGCGGTCCCGTTGGAGTCGGGGCAACAAGGACAAGGCAGGGTGAAGCATCTGGCCTGCCGTGTGGAACGTGACTGTACAAAGCACGTGTGATGCACTGCAAGTTTACTTGTTTAAACTGTGAGTTAAAGAAGGTGTGCGGTTGCTTTGTAAACAGCCGACGCTCTAAAGCTACACCCATCTAATTGCTAGCTGTATTAAATCTATCGTATTGCTGTTTCTGCATTAAAAAATAAAAAAGAAAAAAACCAACACACCTATGTAAGCACTTCTAAGTACAACGGAAAACCACTGTTTAACGCGTGGCATGTGTGGGTTGTTTTTTTGGGGTGGGAGGGTGGGGTGTATGACAAAAACCTGCGAGAGACACACGCACATACGCACATGTCATGTTTAGCGCTCACCTAAACCCAAAAAAGAAAATCCACTCTTTATTTTGCAGCATTAGCATTAGCTTCCAGCGCACAGCCTGAGCGCACACCTCTGCTCTCACCGTCTGCTCCCTCTTCAACCGTGTGTGGCTGTCATCAGCTTGCACAGGCTTTGCTCGTGCAAGTTTCCGCGACAGCTTACGAGAAGGCAGGGAAACCAACCCAGCAAGACGCGTAGTGCCTTCCTCTATGGGCTCCGTCCAGCCTTTGTTAAAATGAGCAGAAAAGAAATCTGCTGCTGCCTTTACCCTGACTGACTCTTACAGAGAGCATCTGACTTGACCCGCAGCAAAGCGATGCCCCAGGCAGCAGCACGTATTGGCGCGGACCGCGGTTTCACCCACCTGTTTTACTGCGCCGGTCCTTTCCCACGGCCGATGCCGCAGATGTGGCGCGCCCCACCCCCAAACCTCTTTACGAGGGTTCCCTGGGCTCTGCAAGTCGCCTGCTGGACGTGTTGCTGATTCAGGCACGGGCAAAGTCAGCTTCTTCGCTGGCCTCGGGCCAGGGCAGCCACGTACTCGAGGGAAACTCAGAATATCTCCAGCGAGATCTCACCGGGAGGCTGGGACCTCGTCAGTAGGGGAGAAAGCCAAGCGACTGACACTGAAAGGGAGCTCTTTGCTAGGCTGTAGATCGTAAAGTTAACAAAGAAAACAAACCTGCCTTTTTAAAAATGCCCTCTTTTGAGTCTGCCACATTTGATACGGATTTTTTAAATTGCAGGGTATATCTCCTACAGGCCTCATGCAAAGGGAAGTGAGTACCTCTGGCTCTCAGGACAAGGGGGTCCCTCAGGAGCCCAGGTGCTCACGCCAGCCGGCATCTGGCACAGCACAGGGCAGGAGCTTTGGCAGTAGTACGTGAGCTGAGAATGAGAGTTAGGCAGCACTGCGCGCTTCTCCTGTGAGCCGCCGAGGCTCGCGCGCTGTACCTTCCACAAATAAAAGGCCAGAAGAGTCAGCATTTCTGCTAGTTCCAGCCTCATCCGTACCCTCGTCGGTGTAGCTGTAAGCAAGCGTCCCGTAGCGACTGGGAGCGTGGCAGCTGGGCTTCCTGCGCTGCCTTAGGTTGTGCCCTTGGAGAGACCCTTCTCCGAGCCCCGTGAGCCCCGGGGTGGGTGGGCTGCGGTGCCGTTCAACGCTGAATAGGCACGAAGGCCTGTAAACAAAAGGTATTTATATCGCACCCATACCCGGCAGCCAACCGCCGCTTTATTTACGTATTCTGCACCTCCTGCCGACGCTTTTAAACTTAGCCGATATTGCCGCAGTTTTCACTGACGGGGCAGGGGGCTGCCACGCTGCAGGGGGAGTGTCTGGGTGTCTCCCACGGACACAGACGTCCTCAGCTGGGTAGGGACAGGGTGAGAGCTGGAACAACTCTGCTGACATGTAAGGGCCGTCACAGGGCAAGGCTCCTGGGTCTGGGGGCTGAAAGGCGAGCCGCGCTGGGTGGTTGGTGTGGGAGTTGTGGAGCAAGTAGGGGGAAAAAAAACCAACAAGAAAAAACCATCCAAATGTTTCACAGCAGGTAGAAAGCTTGGCAGAAAGCAAACTGAATGCTGTAAAGACAAAAGCCGAAAGCCGGCTATGGACTGTCCAAAAAGAGTCAGTGCCACGGAAGGAGGTTATTTCTTCAACTGACCATAGGAGGCTTTTTGTGAGAAAACACAACACCTTTCTGCTACGGCGCGGTACCGCAGCAGTAATGGGCCAGAGCGTGCGAGCGCCTTTGGCAGGATCGGTAACGGCCGGGGCACGGCCGAACGGCCAGCCCACCTTCCGCACAAGGAAAACACCATTCCCCTGGAACGCCACGCAGACCCAGGACAGGTAAGGCGGAGGCCGAGCCCAGGCGCCCCCATTGCCAAGGACCACCTTGGCCTTGCAGCGTCTCACGCTTCGGGGTGTTTTGCAGGCCGTGGCTAAGCTCAGGCCCCCTGCTCGTGGCGGCCCCCGGTCGCCCGGCGCCGGTCGGGCCCCAGCCCCCAGCGCGGTGCGGCGCAGGGCAGTGACCCAGCAGGGCGGCCCCCCGGGCCCCAGCCCCCCCCCCCCCCGCCTGCGGCCAGGCCCCGCGGCCGCCGGCCCCTTCCTCCTCTGCCCGCTCCCGTCGCAGACGGCTCGGTATGTGTCACGAGCGGCAGCCCCGTTCAGCAGCTCTCGGAGGGCGCGCGGCTCTGCCCGGCCGTGACCGGGGCCCGCAGGGGTTTCCCGCTCGCCCCGAGAAGGCGCTGGCCCCGAGCCGGCGCGTCCCGCCCCGCCCCGCCCGGCCCTCGGCGCCCTCGCGAGCTGAGCGCGGCCCGGCCAGCAGGGGGCGCTGGCGCTCACCGGCTGGGCGCGGGGGCGGTCCGGCGCGGGGGCGGGGCCGGTGGGGGCCGTTCCTTCCGGCCGCCCTTTAAGGGCCGCCCCGCGGGGCTCGGGCTTCCGGTGGCGCGTGCGCGGCGCGTCGGAGCGGGGGCGGGAGCGGTGCGTGTGGAGGCCGAAGGGCCGGTGCGTGTGGCGGCCGGGTCGCGAGGCGTCCCTGTGCGGTGCCGGGGCCCCTCTGCGGCCCGGCGTGGGAAGCCCGCGGCTGGCGGAGCCTGCTCGGAGCTGGGCGGGGAGCGCCGCGGCGGTCCGGCCGCCGGCAGCCATCCCCTGCGGTGGCCGGCAGCCCCTCGGGACGCCTGGAGGCCTGGCGGTGCCCGAGCCTCGCCTGCGGCAGCCGCCTGAGAGAGCAGCGCGGCCGTGTCCGGGGGACGGAGAGCGCTGGTGGGTGAGTTCGGGCAGCGGGTGGGTCTCCGTGTGAGGTGAGGCCTGGCGCGGGCCGGGGGGTATCTCCGTGCGGGTCGGGCCGGGGGCGGGTCGGGGGCCGGGCCCCGCAGAGAAGCCCCGGTCGGGCATCGTTCGCTTTTCCACAATGTAGGGCTCTCCCCGGTTATTTTTTGTGTACTGTGTTTTGGGTCACCTGAAAGCCTTTGGCCGGTTACGTTTGGTGCGGGGAGATGGCAGGTCTGGAGCCTGAAAGATCTCTGGTGGGGGGTGGGGGAGGTATTTCTTGCCTTAAAACTCTGAGCCCACCTCGTGTGTCATGTCGTGAGTCTCGTGACTGTGGCAAATGGCTGAGTCGGGCGTTTTCTGATAACTAACTTCTGAACGTGTGCGTGTGTAGGCACGGGGAGATTTGTGCAGGGTGACGGAGCCCCTTGTGCTTCTGTGCTAATGTCTACCTGTTCTAGACCTCCAGAGTTGGAAAGCCTTTGTTTAGTGCCTAGTTGTGCCTGCGTAACAAATGTTTTAGCTGCTGATGGGTTATACCTCTGCTGCGAACTTCTTGCTGGGTGGCTTGATTGTTTCTGGTTGTCCGTGTAAATCTAGGCAGCTATTTTCTGCCCGGTGGTGAAGCCTATCGCTTTGGATAACAAAGGGCAGGAGTGCAATAAAGAAAAAGGTGATTCGTCTGCTGCAGCTCCTTGGAAACAATTCGTTCCTTATTTTCTGCCCTTGGGCAGGCGTTGTGCTTTCCAGATAATGCAGCCTCTCCTGTGCCTGTCCACGCCGTGCATTTTGTCCTGCCCTTGCTTGAAAAGGCTCTCCTTGCCTTCCTCCCCTCTGCTGCAGTTGCCTTAATCTCTCGCTGCTGCTGCTGCTGCTGCTGGAAGAGGGATAAAGGGAGTGTTGTCGATCGGGTTGTTAAAAGCTTTTTCGCGGGCTGTAACGCGCGGGAAAGGGGGGCCGGGGGGGAGGATCAGTTTGCGGGGAAAATGGGAAACCAACATCACCTTCCCCTCCTACGGCGCAGCCCGGCCGCACGGCTCCCCGGGGATGCCCCTGCCCGCGGGTGTACCGTGTGTGCGCCCCCCGCGTGGGGCGGGGGACGACGACACCCCCCCACACACCGTCGGCGGCACTGGGGCAACCCCTGCCCCAGGGCTCCGCGCTCGTACCCGGCTCTCCCCGCTCCGGCACGGCACGGGGCTGGACGCACCGAGGAGACCCCGGAGCGGCTTCTCGCGTCCGGGCGAGAACAGGGCCCGGCCCCGAGCAGCAGAGCGGGCACCGCCGGTAGCTCGGAGGAGCGGGGCCGGCTCGGCTCGAGGCGTCAGAGCGAAAAGGGACGAGAACCGTCCCGGAGCGTCCGGGGGTTGGGGGGGTTGGCGGGATGGTCCGGTGGCCGGGTTCGGCTCCGTGCCGGGCCGTGGGGCAGCCGGAGCCGCGCCAGAGCAGGTGAGGAGCCGCATGGCCGGGCGCGCTGTGGGTCGGCGGGTTTGGGCTGTGGGGTCTCCCGGTCCGCGGAGCCCCCGGGGGGGCGGCGGGGTGCGGGCAGCAGCGGCCCCGGGCCGAGCGCTGTCGTGGGTCGGTGGTTGGGTTTTGGGGCCGAGCCCGTGCCCGTCCCCGGGGAGTAGGGGCAGCCCCACCCGGCTCTCGACTGCTCCTCGTCGGGGTCGGGCGGCGGCGGCGGCGACCCCGGCGGGGGCTCCTGCGGTGCCGGGCGGGTCCCCCCTTGCCCGCGAGGCAGGCAGGGACCCCGGCTGCTGCCGCCGCGGTTTGCTGGAGGCGGGCCGGGCCCGGCCCCCTGTGGGGTTGGGGTGCGGGCCCGGCGCTGCGGGGGAAACGAGGCCTGCGAGAGCAGGAAGAAAGCGCTGCCGGGCCGGTGCTGGGCTGCCCCGCCGGGGTGCGGGGCCGGGCCCGCGCAGTTCAGTTCCCAAGGCCTCCCCGACAGTGCCCGCGTGGGCCGTGGGGGTGCAGGGCTGCGGGGTGGCTGCGCTCTCCGCGGCCCTGAGCGTTGCCCGTGGGGACTGCGGAGGGGGCCGGGACGCAGCCAGGTTCAGCTGGTTTGGTCCCTGAGCGTGGAGAGCACAGCTCTTCTGTTCCTGGGCCTTGAGAGCAGGCTCCTGTGGCTGACGCCGGGGCCCTGAAACAGATCGAGTCGTGCGTTTTGAGGGCCTGAGCGAGGGGACTAAGTGGTGTGGTTTTGGGCTGAGGAGCAGAGGTCAAGTGCTGCGCTTTTGGGACTTGAGAACAGGCTCAGCAGCTGGGCTTTTTGGCTCAGAACCGGTCCCAAAGTGAGCTGGTTTGGGGGCCAAAAGCAGAAGCCGGTTTGGCTGCTTGTGGGGGTGGCGTGGGGGCATCGGGGGCTGCAGGGGAAAGCAAGGGTTGGGCAGGGTACGAGGACCCTCCCCGGAGGTGGGGGTCCGGTCACATCGGACCCCGAAGTTCGGGAGGCCGGCATGCACCAGAGCGAACTCGCCACCTGAGGCGGGTCTCTGGAGGAAGGGTGCTTTTTGGATCCAGCGCAGCGCACCCTCTTTGGGTCCAGCTCTTCATTCTGCGCTGCTTAGAAGAGTTATTAACCAATTAATTAAACATACAAACTAAGTCACAACAGCTCTATCGGCTCCATCGTGGTTTGGAGCTCTGAATCGGTTTCATTTGGTGTCTAACACATTTTTTCCCCGAGGAGAGGCTACGTTTCAAGTTAATTAGTTTTCTCACAAGTGTGTCAGTCGATAAAATTGAGTTACGATTATTAAAACCACAAAGGTGACAGGAGTCTCACGGATCGGGTCTATTTCTGAAAATGTATTCATCCCATGCAAATGTCATCGGGATACAGATCATCTGCACTTCATGCTCTGACAAGACAAGATGCTGAGACAGGGATGAGCTCCAAAAGGACTACTGAAAAGAAAAAAAACCCACGCACTTCATGAAGTCATGGGGGGTTTTTTTGTTTGCATTTGGGGGGGCGGGGTGGCTTTAACAAAAGAGTGCAGTGTTGGCTGGCAGCAGCCTGCAGAGCATTTTTGCTGCCTGATCTCTCCTGTTCTTCTCTTCCACTCCTCTTTCAGGGCTGTAATTGTCATTTGGATAGTTTTAGAAGAGCAGTTAAGTTCCTCGCCTGTGTCTCAATGTGCTGGTAATACCAGGAAGGTGAATGCTTGAACCGGTCGGGCGGGTGGGAATAACTTGGCTGCAGGTAGAACTTCTGAGGGAAGACCAGCAAAACCAGGAAGCAAATAGCAAGTTCCCAAAAAATGTGCGGGTGTCAAACACATACAAGTGTTATTGCCGAATGTTTTGTTTTTGGCAATATGTTCCAAATGCCTATTTTTGGTAAACATAACTTTTCAGGAGATTCAGGGTTGTGTGTGGCAAAACATGTCCCTCTGTTTTTGTGTCCTGCCGCACAAACGGCCGGCGGCAGGGCTCTCGTTCCCCGCTCTCGCTATTGCCACAGCAGGGCTGCGATATTTAGACCTAAGGGATGGGTTTAGGAATGGAAGGAGAGAGAACGCCTGTGTTCTGTAAGGGCTATGAATGCTGACCCTTTGCCTCCGTCTGCCGCTTTTCCTGTGCGGGTGATGAAGCCGTTTTACTTTCCTCTGTTGTTCCTGGTCTAAGTAGTTGCAAGGCTGTCGCCGCTGTGGGTGTGCAATTTGTGTTGCTGTGTTTCTGTGGAGTCCTAGCTACGGCTCGCTTCTAGTGTGGCCAAGCGTCAAGGTAGGGCTTTCAGCTTAAAGCTTCAGAAGCGCTGCGCGCCGAGATGGGTGTAGGTGAAACTGCTGTTGCGCCTGCAGCTGTGCTCGCAGGGATGCTGGGTGGCTCCGCATCAAACCGGCGAGGTGCGCGTGGACCTCCGTCGGGCTGCGCCCTGGGTGCGCGAGCGTGCCGTGTTTTTGCTGTTCCGGCTTGTATGTGCGAGGGCTTAACGTTTGATTTAATGCATTTCCTTTAACGGCAGGCTGTAGTTGGGCTCTAGATGGTATTCCTACGTGGGCGCAGGAGCTGTGGAATGGTTAAGCTGTTGCTGTGCCTCCAGGTGACTTGTTCAGTAACACTGTTTTTCCAGGTGCAGATGGATGAGTCGTGCAGGGCAACGGAGGAGAGCCCAGGGGAGCGCTGTAAGAAGGTGAGTCTGTGTGTAGTACTGGAGGGAAGATGTGACTGATGGCTATAGGGCTCCATTATGGGTTTTACTCTTTTTTTTTTTTTTTTGTGATCTGAGGGTGCTAAGCGATGAGCCGAGCGTGATGTGGGCCCTGGAGGTGAGTCAGGCAAGGTGACCGGTGCTTGGTGGGCTGGAGTAGGTGTTCTTTTTCAGGTTATTCAGGGTTTTTTCTCCTTCTCTTCACTTTCCCATCCCAATTTGGGGCCGATTCCCTCAAACGGGGACTTCCCCCTGTGGGGCTGCTTATGCAGCCTGGGAGCTGCTGCCTGGGCACAAAAATACCTCAAACCCCTTGACTCTGGGCCTGCAATGAGGGGTGAAAATACAGGAAGAATTCTGGTGGAAAGAAAACAACTTGGGGCTTCTGGGAAAGCCAACTCCAGCTGGATTTGTGCGGCTGGAAAGGAAAAAAAAAAGGGGGTGGGGGGAAGGAACAACAACCTAAAAGCACCCACCAACCATTCTCATGCACAAAACCGAAAGTGAAAATGACCATTTTTTGTAGGGCAAAAGCACAAAAAATCCCCACAGAACTCAGTAGTTTGGAAAAGCAACCCTAATTATTACATTATGTAAAGAAGGCGGGGGAAAAAAAAAGAAAACCAAACCAAAACCCGATCACAACCCTGATGCCACATGCCTACAAGCAGTTCCTGGGGCTTATTCTGCGGGGGTGGGAACCCAACCTTGTTCCCCAGGTTTGCTGTGCTGCTTCTCCTCCCTCGAGACACTTTGCTGTTTGGTGCAGAGGCAATGAACGGCGCTGCTGGGGCTGCGAGGGGGAAAGGTGCAGAGGAATAGAAGCTCTGTGGATGCAGCCAAGTTACGGTTTCTGGATGGTATTAATCGAGAAGAGTAATTCAGATAATGCTGCTGCCCAGCGACCAGAATTGGGTACTGAGCCCGGGAGCCGTGCACGCGCGGTGGCGTCCCTGTGATCCCCATTGCTCTCTCCGCAGGTAACAGCCCTGCGATGCTGCAGTGCCTGCGAGGTGATGCCGCCGTGCTCG
This sequence comes from Phalacrocorax aristotelis, assembly GCF_949628215.1. Taxonomy (NCBI): domain Eukaryota; kingdom Metazoa; phylum Chordata; class Aves; order Suliformes; family Phalacrocoracidae; genus Phalacrocorax; species Phalacrocorax aristotelis. The sequence continues at coordinate 142,842 of NW_027441240.1, read as the reverse complement.
TTGCTGCTTCCTGGTAAGGAAAGGCCTCCTCTGCTCTTGCTGCAGCGTGGTGGTGTGTCGGACACGATTCCCTGTGTCGGGTGAGGCCTAGGGCTGCCGGCGAGGTGAGCGAGCCCCTTTGGTGGGTGCAGGGGTATCTCCTTGTGTGCCTGTACTACTGGGGCTGGTGGGATGGGAAGCTTCAAACGACCCGCCGAGGCAGGCTTCTGGTATGCTAAAGGCGAGCGGGTGAGGGCAGCCCTAGGAGTTACCCGGGAGCTGATAGAAGGGAAGAGGGAAAGGAGGAGGAGGATGATGACCTTCTCCCCCTGCAGCTTCTGGGTGCAGAAGATGGCCGACTCCCCAGCTCACCAGAGCTCCCCCTCAGCCTCCCCTGGCCCCCCTTGCCCAGTGCGCCTGCCCCCAGCTCCAGCACGGGCGAGCTAGGCTACGTGCCTAGGAAGCCTCATCTGGTAAGAGCTGTAAGACACCCACGTATTCTCTTCAGGTGGAGGACGGCCTAGAGTCTGGAGCTGCAGAAGAGGCAGGGAGGAGAGGAGGGGAAAGAAGCATCTGAACGGCTAAATTGTGCCAGCAGCGCTGAGAGCGAGAGTCGCGGTGAGTCCTGGGCCACTGGGGCCCCGTTGCCTCTCTTGTGCGTCCTGGGCCCTCCCTGTCTCTCCCCCGGCCCCCTCTCTTTCCTTACCTGCTGCAAAATTTACTTTTTTTTTGCCCCCCCCCCCCCCCCCCGCACCTTCTTTCTCCATCTCGCTCTGAGTGTCTCCCTGCCTCCCCGTCTTTTCAGTCCTCCCTCTCTCTGTCCTGTAGCCTGTGGCTCCTTTTTCTTTCTCCGCCTCTCTCTGCCTGGCTCTGGCTCCGTTTTTTTTTTTTTATTCCTCCTGCTCTGTCCTGTAGCCTGTCGGTGTTTTGTTGTTCTCTGGCTCTCTTGATCTGACTCCCTGTGTTACCGAAAAACGCGTTAAAATCGGAAACGACTCCTCAACACCAATTTAGTATTAAAGAGCAGGCATTCTTTATTCGCGGCGCCGGATGCACGGGGGATCGCTCCTCCTGGCGTGCGTACCTCACGCACCTTTCCCGTACAATTTGTAGATCAATGTTTTACGTATTCATACATATTCATTATTGTCCTGTCTGCTGATTGGTACAAACTTGCTCGTTCCGTATGTAAATCGCTGCGCAGGCTCGGTTGTCCTCTTCCGTTGTTCTCTTCTGTTACTTGGGTCGGTGGTGGTCTGTGAGTCGGTGGTCGCGATCTCCCCCTGCCGGAATTACCTTTTAGCTTCTCGGCTCTTACTCTTGGCAGTCTTGGCTAGTTTTCTCAGTCCGCTAAGCGAAACAGCGTTTTTTCATCCTTTTCTGACAGAAGCACGTTGTCTGTTGTTCTGTTCGCATTAATGATCGCCTAGGGACTAAAATGCAGATCGACAGATACGCTGATTGGTACGCTCCATGTTCCCGTAATGGAACACCGTCTCTGGTTGATTTCATCACTTTGGTTACATTTCCCCTGTTTGGAAGTTCTGAAATAATAATTTTCTCAATACTTCCATCCTAGATCAATAATATTCCACTATGTCAGTTTAGTGTTTGCTTCATGTTCTGAAATTTTTCACTTGATTGTGGTCTCCAGGGTGTATGCAGGTCCCATTTTCTACCCAAAATTTTATTAATTTGTTGAAGTACCTCTGCAAAAAAATGTGGTGCTCTATCAGAGGACATTCCCGTTGGCACTCTAAATCTTGGTATTATTTCTTTCAGCAACGTTTTAAATACTACTCTAGCTTTGTCGGTGCAGCACGAGAAAGCTTCTGGCCATCTAGAAAATTTGTCAATCAGCACTGACAAATACTGCTATATCTATTTTGTCTGGGTAACTCAGAGAACTTAATTTGCTAATAATTTCCGGGAGAATTTTTTTTGTTACTCCTAAAGGTTGTTTCCTTTGGTTCAGGGGATTATTTCTAGGACAGATTGGACACTTAGCTACTATGGGTTTAACTATTCTTGTCGTGCCTACACACGCTACAGATGTTTTTAAACTCAAAACCGTAGCGCCTACAGCCTAATGTGTTTGCTCATGGTTTTCTTTTGCAAGTTCTGTCATAACTTGTGGGGTGGTTGTTGTTATTACTTGTTTTTCTGGTGTTACCTACCATCTCTCTGTGTTTTGTGATGCTTCCAATTGTTCTGCTAATTGCTCATCCAATTTATTATATCTCGGTTTCAACTTTGGAATTCTGATCTGTTTTACTGGTACTAGTGCAAGGATACCTTGCTCTGCAGTCCTCTTTGCAGCTTTATCGGTCAGTCGTTTGCTTATGTTTACAGCCGTCTGGCCAAATTGATGAGCTTTGCAACGCTTTACCGCCACTTCTTTTGGTTTCTGCACGTCTTCCGGAAGTTGGAGAATGTCTTCTTTATGCTGTATCGATGATTTTTGGGCTGATGGCAGTCCTTTCTCCTTCCCAATAGCTCCATGATCGTGGATCACACCAAATGCACGTTTGGAATCAGTCTAGATATTTATCCTTTGTCCTTCTGCCATTCGCAGAGCTCGCTTCAATGCTACCAATACTGCTTTCTGTGCTGAGGTGTTTGCAGGCAGCACCCCTGACTCCATTCCCTCGGCGGCGATAACGACAGCATATCCGGCCATTCGCTTCTCTTCTCGCCCAGAGCTTCTTCCATCTGTAAACAACTCCAGATCAGGATTTTCCCAGAGGTTTGTGTCTCAGGTCTGGTCTGCTGGAATAGACTTGTTCAATAGTTAGCAAGCGATTGTGTTCTAAATTGTCCGTAAGGTTTTCTGTTGTTAAAAACATAGCAGGATTCAGTATAGCAGTAGTCTTCGATTCCACATCGTCTTGTTCTAACAGAACAACTTGATATTTCAACATTCTGCTAAGGGATAGCCAACGACCCCCCTTTTGTTCTAAAACAGTCACCGCTATGTGCGGGACATATACTGTCATCTTCTGTCCCATTGTTAACTTTGGGGCTTCCCGGATCGGCAGCGCTGTTGTTGCTACTGCCCGTAAACACCTAGGCCATCTTTTACTCGCGTGGTCAGGTTGTTTGGAGAAGTAGCCCACAGGTCTCTTCCAGGTTCCCAGTCGCTGTGTCAGCACTCCAAGGGCTAAATGTTGTCTTTCGTGGACAAACAACTGAAAAGGTTTAGCGAAATCAGGTAGGCCTAATGCAGGGGCGATCATCGAGGCTCTTTTCAGTTCTTTGAATGCCGTTTGGCATCCGGGCGTCCAGGTTAAATATTTATCCTTTTGAGTCTTTCAATGCCTCAAATAATGGTTTTACATACAGTCTATAGTTCAGAATCCAGAGCTGATGCTATTTCATTGTTTTCAGAAAAGCTCTCAGTTCCTTCGGGCTGCTAGGTTCGGGAATTTGACAAATAGTTTCTTTCTTTTCACTTTCTAATTGTCTTTGTCTTTGAGATATTTCAAATCCTAAATAAATGGCTGCTTCTTTTCCTATTTGGGTTTTGTTTCTGGAAACTCCGCATCTTCCTTGGCCCAGAAAATTTAAAAATTTCAAAACATTTTTCTTTACTTTGTGCCGCTATCAGAATGTCATCCGCATTCTGTAACAAGATGCCTCTCCCTGGGTTCTGTTTTTTCTATATCTCTAATTTTTTTTTGCCAGCTGAGTCTCAAGTATCGTAGGACTATTTTTAAATCCTTGTGGAAGTACGGTCCATGGTAGCTGTGTCTTTCATTCTGTGGTGGGGCTTTCCCATTGCAAAGCAAATAGGCTTTGACTTTTTATGCCTGGAGGTATGCAAAAGAAGGCGTCCTTCAAATCTAGTACAGTAAACCATTTATGCTCCTCCTTTAAAAGAGGTCAGTAAAGTGTATGGATTAGCTACTACCGGATGTATATCTTGGACCACCTGATTTATAGCCCTTAAATCGTGAACTAGCTAATACTCTTTGCCTCTAGATTTCTTTACTGGCGACACAGGAGTACTATATTCTGATTCACATTCCACTAAAAGCTCATATTCTGAAAAATTTTATAATTAACTTCTGTAATCCTTTTCGAGCCTCTCGCTTAATAGGGTATTGTTTTTGTCTTACGGGCTTGGCTCCAAGCTTTAAGGTTACTTTTACCGGCTCTGCCCACTTAGATCGCTCCGGAGCTCCGCTCGCTCAAACCAAAGGAATTACTACGTTTTCCACTTCCTCGGGAACCCGTTCCTCCCTGGAGGAATCCTGTAACATAAACGCTCTCGCCTCTGTGGCTTTTGATTCTGGTATTAGTGATTTAATCTCTCCATCTTTAAAAGTTACTTGAGCATCTAATTGACCTAATAGATCTCGTCATAACAGAGGCAGTGGACATTCAGGCATATGCAGAAACTGGTGAGTTGCCCATTGCTTCTCCAATTTAAACTTTAATGGCTCTGAGAGGGGCTAATTTTTCTTTGCCCTGTTGCGCTAGCAACATCTACTGATTTATGATCAAATTTCTCTTCACGTGTATTCAATACCAAATAAGTGGCTCCCGTATCTACCAAAAATTCTATTTCTTCATTCCGTAGCTTCAGTGTAACCAGGTGTTCAGCTAGGGTTGATTCCCCTGGTCTCCTTCATGCCAAGCTACTTCAAGCATTTAACCCAGATCTCTGGATTCAGGTTGTTCTAGTTTCTGAAGGTTGTTTTCTCTCCCCCCGCCCCCATCTGGGGCTGATTGTCTTATGAATATAGAGACCAGCTGAATTGCTTTTTCTGGTTTTTCTGGGTTCAAATGAGTATATTTTCTGGTGGTCACCTTCAGTCTTTCCATAAAGGCTGAAGGGGACTCACTTAATTCTTGTCTCACTTCATAAATTTTGACCAATTTATTGCTTTTGGCATTGCTTGTCTTACTCCAAATAAAATCTCTCTCTGACATCTAGTCAACATTCCCCTGGGTCCTGGCTGATTAGGGTCCCACTCGGGATTTGTAGATGGACAATTCTTATTCATTGTTCTCTGTAAATTCCTGTTAGCATGTGCTCCCTGCACCTGCCTTCTGGCTGTATTCCATACTATTTTCTTGTCAGTTTCATCAAGCGAAGTATCCAGTATCACAAGTAGAGCAACACTCTTTCAAGTTCTCACCACGTTTTCCTCTTTTCAGAAACATTGCCGTAGAATCTTGTGGACATACCTCACGCTGTTTCTGCTGCTCGGGATGATTCCACGGTGTAAAGAACAAATCAACATATGCCACTTCTTCCCGTTTGCCTTCCCTTTTTACAAAACAACATTAATTGCAAGATGGTACGATATTGCAATGTCTCGTGTTCTGGCCATTTGTGCCCACCTTCCAATTGATACGTTGGCCACCAATGATTGCAATATTCAATTAATGGTTTCCGAGTTAGTGGGTCACCGCCCCCGACGTCTTTCCAGCGCTTCAAAATACATCGCAAAGGTGTTCTCTGTGGGATAGGTTTCCTACTCAGTAATGCTCCCGTCTCCCAGTCGACTAGTAGTTGTGATAGTGCACTATCACAAATACTAGTCAGAGGGACTCCAACCCCCGTTAGAGGTCTCACTGGAAATCTGCCACTGGGATCTGTAGCCCCCTGCTAGATATCCCTGGAGACTTCAACCCCCTGTTGAAGACTCCCCTACCCTCGGGTCGCGCTCCACAGGCTTTCGCCTAGCAGAGACTTACCAACCGAGGCACCTCTTGGCCCCGACCCTGCGTGGCTTTCGCCGCGCCTTACGGGCAGGCCTGTGGGACTCAAACCCGCTATCCTATCCTATGTGGGAAACTAACCCCACGTATTATTCTACCTAAGTTTCTTCTTCAAAGAATGCCTTGTTTACCTCAATCCAGGGGATCTTGCTCAGAATTCTCTGGCCCGGGGATCGGAAGCTCTCCCGGAGAATTCCTCGGGGCCGGCTGCAGGTCCCACGATCCCACGGATCCGTCGAGATTCAAAAGCAGGTTCCCACCTGGGGTGCCAAAACTGTTACCGAAAAACGCGTTAAAATCGGAAACGACTCCTCAACACCAATTTAGTATTAAAGAGCAGGCATTCTATATTCACGGCGCCGGATGCACGGGGGATCGCTCCTCCTGGCGTGCGTACCTCACGCACCTTTCCTGTACAATTTGTAGATGAAAATTTTACATACTCGTACATAGTCATTATTGTCTTGTCTAGCGATGGGTACAAACTTGCTCGTTCCGTATGTCAATCACTGCGCAGGCTCGGTTGTCCTCTTCCGTTGTTCTCTTCTGAGTAGGTGGTGTTACTTGGGTCGGTGGTGGTCTGTGAGTCGGTGGTCGCGATCTCCCCCTGCCGGAATTACCTTTTAGCTTCTCGGCTCTTACTCTTGGCAGTCTTGGCTAGTTTTCTCAGTCCGCTAAGCGAAACCGCGTTTTGTCATCCTTTTCTGACAGAAGCATGTTGTCTGTTGTTCTGCTGACATTAACGATCGCCTAGGCACTAAAATGCAGATCGACAGGTGCGCTGATTGGTATGCTCCATGTTCCCGTAATGGAACACCGTCTCTGGTTGGTTGATTTCATCGCTTTGGTTACACCTGTTCCTGTTGTTCAGTTTCTTCTTTTTTGGCTTTGTGTGATTCTCTCTGTGATTCTGTTTTTCTCTGCCTCGCTTTTCCCAGCTCCCCGTCCCTCACTTTTAATGCCCGTTATCCTTCACCAGCACACTCTCCCTTGGTTCCCATCCTCGTTTCTGAATTCCTCCTGCTTTGCCACGTAGCCCGTGACTTTTTTCTTAATCTCTCTCTGTCTGCCTCAACGCTCCCCCCGTGCTTTTTAATTTGTCTTCTCTGCTCTGTACCCTGCTACTGTTCTTGCCTTTCTGAGTTCTTCTCTGTCCAGCTCCCTTTCCCTATTCATGAATTCCTGTTCTTCCTGCAGCCACCGCTGTTCCCTGTGACCTCCATCTCTCTCTGTCCAGCTCCCTGTCCCTAGGTTTTAATTCCTGCCTCTGCCCGCTGTAGCCTGTCTAGATGTTTCTCTCGGCCTCTCTCTCTGTCCGGCTCCCTCTCTCTGTGTTCTAATTCCACGTTCTCTGTCACGTGGACCCGTGCTATTTGTTTGTCCTCATCTCTCTCTGTCCAGCTCCTTGCTGCGACGTTTTATTTCCTCATTTCCTCCCTCTCTGTCTTTGTAGCCCATTGCTGTTGGTTTGTTTTTTTTCTTTTTTTTCACTTGTTTCTTCATGTGTCTCTGTCTGCCTCCCAGTCCCTGATCTTTAATTCCTCCTTCCCTGTAGGCCGCTGTTCCTTTTTTCCATTCTACATTGTGTTCTCTTTGGTCTCGTGTTCTTATTCATTGATTCCCTCCTCGCTGCCCTGTGGCTTGTCCCCATTTTATTGTTGCTTCTCTCTCCCTCTCTCTGGCTTCTTGCCCCTGTTTTTAAAATTCCTCCCTCTCTTCTCTCTTCCCTGTAGGCCGTGTGATCTTTAGCCTTTCTCCATGTCTTTCTGCCCATCTCTCTGTGTCTATTCATTAATTCTTCCCTCTCTGCCCTGTAGCCTGTAGCTTCTGTCCTTTCTCCATCTTGCTGTCCCTGGCTCCCCCGTGACCCTATGCTAGAATTGTTTCTCTCTTCTCTCCGTACGCATTGCGATTCCTTTTGCTCTCTGTCTCCCTTTGGTTTTTTTCTTTTTTTTTTCTGGCTCCCTGTCCCTAACTCTTAATTCTCTGCCTTCTCGTGCCCCATGGTTTGTTCTGTGGGGTTCTCTCGCGGTTCCCTCGCAGTTCCCTCCAGTCCATACTGGGCTATATTGGTCTAGTCCATACTGGGCTATATTGGTCTAGTCCATACTGGGCTATATTGGTCTAGTCCATACTGGGCTATATTGGTCTAGTCCATACTGGGCTATATTGGTCTGTCCCGGCTTCCTCCCACTTCTTTCCCAGTGCCTCACAGTAGGTCCCGGTTCCGTCCATGGGGGGAACTGTGGGGGAACTGTGGGGGAACTGTGGGGGAACTGTGGGGGAACTGTGGGGGAACTGTGGGGGAACTGTGGGGGAACTGTGGGGGAACTGTGGGGGAACTGTGGGGAGGGGGGCGGCCCCCCGGGCCCCAGCCCCCCCCCCCCGCCTGGGGCCAGGGCGCCGCGGCCGCCGGCCCCTTCCTCCTCTGCCCGCTCCCGTCGCGGACGGCTCGGTATGTGTCACGAGCGGCAGCCGCGTTCAGCAGCTCTCGGAGGGCGCGCGGCTGTGCCCGGCCGTGACCGGGGCCCGCAGGGGTTTCCCGCTCGCCCCGAGAAGGCGCTGGCCCCGAGCCGGCGCGTCCCGCCCCGCCCGGCCCTCGGCGCCCTCGCGAGCTGAGCGCGGCCCGGCCAGCAGGGGGCGCTGGCGCTCACCGGCTGGGCGCGGTGGCGGGGCCGGTGGGGGCCGTTTTGTTCCGGCCGCCCTTTAAGGGCCGCCCCGCGGGGCTCGGGCTTCCGGTGGCGCGTGCGCGGCGCGTCGGAGCGGGGGCGGGAGCGGTGCGTGTGGAGGCCGAAGGGCCGGTGCGTGTGGCGGCCGGGTCGCGAGGCGTCCCTGTGCGGTGCCGGGGCCCCTCTGCGGCCCGGCGTGGGAAGCCCGCGGCCGGCGGAGCCTGCTCGGAGCTGGGCGGGGAGCGCCGCGGCGGTCCGGCCGCCGGCAGCCATCCCCTGCGGTGGCCGGCAGCCCCTCGGGACGCCTGGAGGCCTGGCGGTGCCCGAGCCTCGCCTGCGGCAGCCGCCTGAGAGAGCAGCGCGGCCGTGTCCGGGGGCCGGAGAGCGCTGGTGGGTGAGTTCGGGCAGCGGGGGGCGGGTGTGTGTCTCCGGGCGGGGCCGGGGGGCTCCGTGCCCCGCAGAGGAGCCCCGGTCGGGCATCGTTCGCTTCCGAACAATGCAGGTCTGTCCCTGGTTATTTTCTGTGTACAGTGTTTCGGGCCACCTGAAAGCCTTTGGCCGGGTAGGTTTGGTGCGGGGCGATGGCAGGTGTGGACCCTGAAAGATCTCGGGTGGGGGGCGTGGGAGGTATTTCTTGCCTTAAAACTCTGAGCCCACCTCGTGTGTCATGTCGTGTTATCATGTCGTGAGTCTCGTGACTGTGGCAAATGGCTGAGTCGGGCGTTTTCTGATAACTAACTTCTGAACGTGTGCGTGTGTAGGCACGGGGAGATTTGTGCAGGGTGACGGAGCCCCTTGTGCTTCTGTGCTAATGTCTACCTGTTCTAGACCTCCAGTGTTGGAAAGCCTTTGTTTAGTGCCTAGTTGTGGCTGCGTAACTGCTGTTGCGCCTGCAGCTGTGCTCGCAGGGATGCTGGGTGGCTCCGCATCAAACCGGCCGCCGGGCGGCCGGGTTGTGCCGCAGAGCATGCCGGGAGCTGTAGTCCTTGCGGCTGCCGGGCGGCCGGGTTGTGCCGCAGAGCATGCCGGGAGCTGTATTCCTGGCGCAGTGGCTGCCGGCCCTGTCACGTGGTTCGCCGGGCATGGCGGGAGGCGCGGTCTTCCGGCGCTCGGGTGCCGGGCGGCCGTGGCGCGTACGGTACGCGAGGTGTATTTTTGGGGTTGGCTTCGTGTTGATTACTGGGGGCTTGCGGGTGCGGCCGCTTCCCGAGAAGCGGTGAGTTCCCCGGGAGCTGACAGAAGGGAAGAGGGAAAGGAGGAGGACGATGACCTTTTCCCCGTGCCCAGGGCGCAGATGATGGCCGCGTCCCCGGCCCACCGGAGGTCCCGCTCAGCCTCCCCTGGCCCCCCTTGCCCCGTGCGCCTGCCCCCAGCTCCGGCACCTCCCTATAAGCGTGCTGCATAGCCTTAGGCCGCCCCCAGGCCCTGTCGTGAAGGCAGCAAGCCGTCCCTCAAGCGCACTGGATTCCCCCTTGGCGCAGGGGCCCTTAGCAGTAGCGTGGGGAGGGAGCGGTGTGTCCAGAAGCCCCTGCGGAAGGAGAGGCTTTGGCCAGGGTCGATCGACGGTAATGACGGTCGCTGTTTCTTCTTTCCCTCTCCCAGAGACCGTGCTGAGGACGTGGTTGTCTGTCCTTCCCCCGGGGATGCCGTTGCCTGCGGCCGTCTCAGGCTCGCGTGGCTTCTCTCTGCCCGTCCTCGCCGTCCTCGCAGCGCAGGGCCGAAAAGGGATAGACAAAGCCCTTCCCGGCTGTGGACAGGAGCTGCCTCGGCTGAAGCTGGAGACGCCAACGAAAGGTAAAGAAGAAGAAACTGAAGGTGCTCTGGCTGCCAGCTGCCTTCCTGCCGCAGGCAAGAGAGAGCCTGTCCATGCAGGTGGGGGAGGAAGGATCCCCCTTCATAGCCCGCAGCGGGCCAGGCCACCAACGTGCACCGTAGGGTCTGTACGCGTAACCCGGAGTTGGGTACGGGCGTGTAGTGCACGAGCGAGCTAGGCTACGTGCCTAGGAAGCCTCATCTGGTAAGAGCTGTAAGACACCCACGTATTCTCTTCAGGTGGAGGACGGCCTAGAGTCTGGAGCTGCAGAAGAGGCAGGGAGGAGAGGAGGGGAAAGAAGCATCTGAACGGCTAAATTGTGCCAGCAGCGCTGAGAGCGAGAGTCGCGGTGAGTCCTGGGCCACTGGGGCCCCGTTGCCTCTCTTGTGCGTCCTGGGCCCTCCCTGTCTCTCCCCCGGCCCCCTCTCTTTCCTTACCTGCTGCAAAATTTACTTTTTTTTTTTTGCGGCCCCCCCCCCCCCCGCACCTTCTTTCTCCATCTCGCTCTGAGTGTCTCCCTGCCTCCCCGTCTTTTCAGTCCTCCCTCTCTCTGTCCTGTAGCCTGTGGTTCCTTTTTCTTTCTCCGCCTCTCTCTGCCTGGCTCTGGCTCCGTTTTTTTTTTTTTTTATTCCTCCTGCTCTGTCCTGTAGCCTGTTGGTGTTTTGTTGTTCACTGGCTCTCTTGATCTGACTCCCTGTGTTACCGAAAAACGCGTTAAAATCGGAAACGGCTCCTCAACACCAATTTAGTATTAAAGAGCAGGCATTCTTTATTCGCGGCGCCGGATGCACGGGGGATCGCTCCTCCTGGCGTGCGTACCTCACGCACCTTTCCCGTACAATTTGTAGATCAATGTTTTACGTATTCATACATATTCATTATTGTCCTGTCTGCTGATTGGTACAAACTTGCTCGTTCCGTATGTAAATCGCTGCGCAGGCTCGGTTGTCCTCTTCCGTTGTTCTCTTCTGTTACTTGGGTCGGTGGTGGTCTGTGAGTCGGTGGTCGCGATCTCCCCCTGCCGGAATTACCTTTTAGCTTCTCGGCTCTTACTCTTGGCAGTCTTGGCTAGTTTTCTCAGTCCGCTAAGCGAAACCGCGTTTTTTCATCCTTTTCTGACAGAAGCACGTTGTCTGTTGTTCTGTTCGCATTAATGATCGCCTACGGACTAAAATGCAGATCGACAGATACGCTGATTGGTACGCTCCATGTTCCCGTAATGGAACACCGTCTCTGGTTGATTTCATCACTTTGGTTACATTTCCCCTGTTTGGAAGTTCTGAAATAATAATTTTCTCAATACTTCCATCCTAGATCAATAATATTCCACTATGTCAGTTTAGTGTTTGCTTCATGTTCTGAAATTTTTCACTTGATTGTGGTCTCCAGGGTGTATGCAGGTCCCATTTTCTTCCCAAAATTTTATTAATTTGTTGAAGTACCTCTGCAAAAAAATGTGGTGCTCTATCAGAGGACATTCCCGTTGGCACTCTAAATCTTGGTATTATTTCCTTCAGCAACGTCTTAACTACTACTCTAGCTTTGTCGGTGCAGCACGAGAAAGCTGCTGGCCATCTAGAAAATTTGTCAATCAGCACTGACAAATACTGCTATATCTATTTTGTCTGGGTAACTCAGAGAACTTAATTTGCTAATAATTTCCGGGAGAATTTTTTGTTTTGTTACTCCTAAAGGTTGTTTCCTTTGGTTCAGGGGATTATTTCTAGGACAGATTGGACACTTAGCTACTATGGGTTTAACTATTCTTGTCGTGCCTACACACGCTACAGATGTTTTTAAACTCAAAACCGTAGCGCCTACAGCCTAATGTGTTTGCTCATGGTTTTCTTTTGCAAGTTCTGTCATAACTTGTGGGGTGGTTGTTGTTATTACTTGTTTTTCTGGTGTTACCTACCATCTCTCTGTGTTTTGTGATGCTTCCAATTGTTCTGCTAATTGCTCATCCAATTTATTATATCTCGGTTTCAACTTTGGAATTCTGATCTGTTTTACTGGTACTAGTGCAAGGATACCTTGCTCTGCAGTCCTCTTTGCAGCTTTATCGGTCAGTCGTTTGCTTATGTTTACAGCCGTCTGGCCAAATTGATGAGCTTTGCAACGCTTTACCGCCACTTCTTTTGGTTTCTGCACGTCTTCCGGAAGTTGGAGAATTTCTTCTTTATGCTGTATTGATGATTCTTGGGCTGATGGCAGTCCTTTCTCCTTCCCAATAGCTCCATGATCGTGGATCACACCAAATGCACGTTTGGAATCAGTCTAGATATTTATCCTTTGTCCTTCTGCCATTCGCAGAGCTCGCTTCAATGCTACCAATGCTGCTTTCTGTGCTGAGGTGTTTGCAGGCAGCACCCCTGACTCCATTCCCTCGGCGGCGATAACGACAGCATATCCGGCCATTTGCTTCTCTTCTCGCCCAGAGCTTCTTCCATCTGTAAACAACTCCAGATCAGGATTTTCCCAGAGGTTTGTGTCTCAGGTCTGGTCTGCTGGAATAGACTTGTTCAATAGTTAGCAAGCGATCGTGTTCTAAATTGTCCGTAAGGTTTTCTGTTGTTAAAAACATAGCAGGATTCAGTATAGCAGTAGTCTTCGATTCCACATCGTCTTGTTCTAACAGAACAACTTGATATTTCAACATTCTGCTAAGGGATAGCCAACGACCCCCCTTTTGTTCTAAAACAGTCACCGCTATGTGCGGGACATATACTGTCATCTTCTGTCCCATTGTTAACTTTGGGGCTTCCCGGATCGGCAGCGCTGTTGTTGCTACTGCCCGTAAACACCTAGGCCATCTTTTACTCGCGTGGTCAGGTTGTTTGGAGAAGTAGCCCACAGGTCTCTTCCAGGTTCCCAGTCGCTGTGTCAGCACTCCAAGGGCTAAATGTTGTCTTTCGTGGACAAACAACTGAAAAGGTTTAGCGAAATCAGGTAGGCCTAATGCAGGGGCGATCATCGAGGCTCTTTTCAGTTCTTTGAATGCCGTTTGGCATCCGGGCGTCCAGGTTAAATATTTATCCTTTTGAGTCTTTCAATGCCTCAAATAATGGTTTTACATACAGTCTATAGTTCAGAATCCAGAGCTGATGCTATTTCATTGTTTTCAGAAAAGCTCTCAGTTCCTTCGGGCTGCTAGGTTCGGGAATTTGACAAATAGTTTCTTTCTTTTCACTTTCTAATTGTCTTTGTCTTTGAGATATTTCAAATCCTAAATAAATGGCTGCTTCTTTTCCTATTTGGGTTTTGTTTCTGGAAACTCCGCATCTTCCTTGGCCCAGAAAACTTAAAAATTTCAAAACATTTTTCTTTACTTTGTGCCGCTATCAGAATGTCATCCGCATTCTGTAACAAGATGCCTCTCCCTGGGTTCTGTTTTTTCTATATCTCTAATTTTTTTTTTGCCAGCTGAGTCTCAAGTATCGTAGGACTATTTTTAAATCCTTGTGGAAGTACGGTCCATGGTAGCTGTGTCTTTCATTCTGTGGTGGGGCTTTCCCATTGCAAAGCAAATAGGCTTTGACTTTTTATGCCTGGAGGTATGCAAAAGAAGGCGTCCTTCAAATCTAGTACAGTAAACCATTTATGCTCCTCCTTTAAAAGAGGTCAGTAAAGTGTATGGATTAGCTACTACCGGATGTATATCTTGGACCACCTGATTTATAGCCCTTAAATCGTGAACTAGCTAATACTCTTTGCCTCTAGATTTCTTTACTGGCGACACAGGAGTACTATATTCTGATTCACATTCCACTAAAAGCTCATATTCTGAAAAATTTTATAATTAACTTCTGTAATCCTTTTCGAGCCTCTCGCTTAATAGGGTATTGTTTTTGTCTTACGGGCTTGGCTCCAGGCTTTAAGGTTACTTTTACCGGCTCTGCCCACTTAGATCGCTCCGGAGCTCCGCTCGCTCAAACCAAAGGAATTACTACGTTTTCCACTTCCTCGGGAACCCGTTCCTCCCTGGAGGAATCCTGTAACATAAACGCTCTCGCCTCTGTGGCTTTTGATTCTGGTATTAGTGATTTAATCTCTCCATCTTTAAAAGTTACTTGAGCATCTAATTGACCTAATAGATCTCGTCATAACAGAGGCAGTGGACATTCAGGCATATGCAGAAACTGGTGAGTTGCCCATTGCTTCTCCAATTTAAACTTTAATGGCTCTGAGAGGGGCTAATTTTTCTTTGCCCTGTTGCGCTAGCAACATCTACTGATTTATGATCAAATTTCTCTTCACGTGTATTCAATACCAAATAAGTGGCTCCCGTATCTACCAAAAATTCTATTTCTTCATTCCGTAGCTTCAGTGTAACCAGGTGTTCAGCTAGGGTTGATTCCCCTGGTCTCCTTCATGCCAAGCTACTTCAAGCATTTAACCCAGATCTCTGGATTCAGGTTGTTCTAGTTTCTGAAGGTTGTTTTCTCTCCCCCCGCCCCCATCTGGGGCTGATTGTCTTATGAATATAGAGACCAGCTGAATTGCTTTTTCTGGTTTTTCTGGGTTCAAATGAGTATATTTTCTGGTGGTCACCTTTAGTCTTTCCATAAAGGCTGAAGGGGACTCACTTAATTCTTGTCTCACTTCATAAATTTTGACCAATTTATTGCTTTTGGCATTGCTTGTCTTACTCCAAATAAAATCTCTCTCTGACATCTAGTCAACATTCCCCTGGGTCCTGGCTGATTAGGGTCCCACTCGGGATTTGTAGATGGACAATTCTTATTCATTGTTCTCTGTAAATTCCTGTTAGCATGTGCTCCCTGCACCTGCCTTCTGGCTGTATTCCATACTATTTTCTTGTCAGTTTCATCAAGCGAAGTATCCAGTATCACAAGTAGAGCAACACTCTTTCAAGTTCTCACCACGTTTTCCTCTTTTCAGAAACATTGCCGTAGAATCTTGTGGACATACCTCACGCTGTTTCTGCTGCTCGGGATGATTCCACGGTGTAAAGAACAAATCAACATATGCCACTTCTTCCCGTTTGCCTTCCCTTTTTACAAAACAACATTAACTGCAAGATGGTACGATATTGCAATGTCTCGTGTTCTGGCCATTTGTGCCCACCTTCCAGTTGATACGTTGGCCACCAATGATTGCAATATTCAATTAATGGTTTCCGAGTTAGTGGGTCACCGCCCCCGACGTCTTTCCAGCGCTTCAAAATACATCGCAAAGGTGTTCTCTGTGGGATAGGTTTCCTACTCAGTAATGCTCCCGTCTCCCAGTCAACTAGTAGTTGTGATAGTGCACTATCACAAATACTAGTCAGAGGGACTCCAACCCCTGTTAGAGGTCTCACTGGAAATCTGCCACTGGGATCTGTAGCCCCCTGCTAGATATCCCTGGAGACTTCAACCCCCTGTTGAAGACTCCCCTACCCTCGGGTCGCGCTCCACAGGCTTTCGCCTAGCAGAGACTTACCAACCGAGGCACCTCTTGGCCCCGACCCTGCGTGGCTTTCGCCGCGCCTTACGGGCAGGCCTGTGGGACTCAAACCCGCTATCCTATCCTATGTGGGAAACTAACCCCACGTATTATTCTACCTAAGTTTCTTCTTCAAAGAATGCCTTGTTTACCTCAATCCAGGGGATCTTGCTCAGAATTCTCTGGCCCGGGGATCGGAAGCTCTCCCGGAGAATTCCTCGGGGCCGGCTGCAGGTCCCACGATCCCACGGATCCGTCGAGATTCAAAAGCAGGTTCCCACCTGGGGTGCGAAAACTGTTACCGAAAAACGCGTTAAAATCGGAAACGACTCCTCAACACCAATTTAGTATTAAAGAGCAGGCATTCTATATTCACGGCGCCGGATGCACGGGGGATCGCTCCTCCTGGCGTGCGTACCTCACGCACCTTTCCTCTACAATTTGTAGATGAAAACTTTACATACTCGTACATAGTCATTATTGTCTTGTCTAGCGATGGGTACAAACTTGCTCGTTCCGTATGTCAATCACTGCGCAGGCTCGGTTGTCCTCTTCCGTTGTTCTCTTCTGAGTAGGTGGTGTTACTTGGGTCGGTGGTGGTCTGTGAGTCGGTGGTCGCGATCTCCCCCTGCCGGAATTACCTTTTAGCTTCTCGGCTCTTACTCTTGGCAGTCTTGGCTAGTTTTCTCAGTCCGCTAAGCGAAACCGCATTTTGTCATCCTTTTCTGACAGAAGCATGTTGTCTGTTGTTCTGCTGACATTAACGATCGCCTAGGCACTAAAATGCAGATCGACAGGTGCGCTGATTGGTACGCTCCATGTTCCCGTAATGGAACACCGTCTCTGGTTGGTTGATTTCATCGCTTTGGTTACACCTGTTCCTGTTGTTCAGTTTCTTCTTTTTTGGCTTTGTGTGATTCTCTCTGTGATTCTGTTTTTCTCTGCCTCGCTTTTCCCAGCTCCCCGTCCCTCACTTTTAATGCCCGTTATCCTTCACCAGCACACTCTCCCTTGGTTCCCATCCTCGTTTCTGAATTCCTCCTGCTTTGCCACGTAGCCCGTGACTTTTTTCTTAATCTCTCTCTGTCTGCCTCAACGCTCCCCCCGTGCTTTTTAATTCGTCTTCTCTGCTCTGTACCCTGCTACTGTTCTTGCCTTTCTGAGTTCTTCTCTGTCCAGCTCCCTTGCCCTATTCATGAATTCCTGTTCTTCCTGCAGCCACCGCTGTTCCCTGTGACCTCCATCTCTCTCTGTCCAGCTCCCTGTCCCTAGGTTTTAATTCCTGCCTCTGCCCGCTGTAGCCTGTCTAGATGTTTCTCTCGGCCTCTCTCTCTGTCCGGCTCCCTCTCTCTGTGTTCTAATTCCACGTTCTCTGTCACGTGGACCCGTGCTATTTGTTTGTCCTCATCTCTCTCTGTCCAGCTCCTTGCTGCGACGTTTTATTTCCTCATTTCCTCCCTCTCTGTCTTTGTAGCCCATTGCTGTTGGTTTGTTTTTTTCTTTTTTTTCCACTTGTTTCTTCATGTGTCTCTGTCTGCCTCCCAGTCCCTGATCTTTAATTCCTCCTTCCCTGTAGGCCGCTGTTCCTTTTTTCCATTCTACATTGTGTTCTCTTTGGTCTCGTGTTCTTATTCATTGATTCCCTCCTCGCTGCCCTGTGGCTTGTCCCCATTTTATTGTTGCTTCTCTCTCCCTCTCTCTGGCTTCTTGCCCCTGTTTTTAAAATTCCTCCCTCTCTTCTCTCTTCCCTGTAGGCCGTGTGATCTTTAGCCTTTCTCCATGTCTTTCTGCCCATCTCTCTGTGTCTATTCATTAATTCTTCCCTCTCTGCCCTGTAGCCTGTAGCTTCTGTCCTTTCTCCATCTTGCTGTCCCTGGCTCCCGCGTGACCCTATGCTAGAATTGTTTCTCTCTTCTCTCCGTACGCATTGCGATTCCTTTTGCTCTCTGTCTCCCTTTGGTTTTTTTCTTTTTTTTTTCTGGCTCCCTGTCCCTAATTCTTAATTCTCTGCCTTCTCGTGCCCCATGGTTTGTTCTGTGGGGTTCTCTCGCGGTTCCCTCGCAGTTCCCTCCAGTCCATACTGGGCTATATTGGTCTAGTCCATACTGGGCTATATTGGTCTAGTCCATACTGGGCTATATTGGTCTAGTCCATACTGGGCTATATTGGTCTGTCCCGGCTTCCTCCCACTTCTTTCCCAGTGCCTCACAGTAGGTCCCGGTTCCGTCCATGGGATGAACTGTGAGGGAACTGTGAGGGAACTGTGAGGGAACTGTGAGGGAACTGTGAGGGAACTGTGAGGGAACTGTGAGGGAACTGTGAGGGAACTGTGAGGGAACTGTGAGGGAACTGTGAGGGAACTGTGAGGGAACTGTGAGGGAACTGTGAGGGAACTGTGAGGGAACTGTGAGGGAACTGTGAGGGAACTGTGAGGGAACTGTGAGGGAACTGTGAGGGAACTGTGAGGGAACTGTGAGGGAACTGTGAGGGAACTGTGAGGGAACTGTGAGGGAACTGTGAGGGAACTGTGAGGGAACTGTGAGGGAACTGTGAGGGAACTGTGAGGGAACTGTGAGGGAACTGTGAGGGAACTGTGAGGGAACTGTGAGGGAACTGTGAGGGAACTGTGAGGGAACTGTGAGGGAACTGTGAGGGAACTGTGAGGGAACTGTGAGGGAACTGTGAGGGAACTGTGAGGGAACTGTGAGGGAACTGTGAGGGAACTGTGAGGGAACTGTGAGGGAACTGTGAGGGAACTGTGAGGGAACTGTGAGGGAACTGTGAGGGAACTGTGAGGGAACTGTGAGGGAACTGTGAGGGAACTGTGAGGGAACTGTGAGGGAACTGTGAGGGAACTGTGAGGGAACTGTGAGGGAACTGTGAGTAGGGGGGCGGCCCCCCGGGCCCCAGCCCCCCCCCCCCGCCTGGGGCCAGGGCGCCGCGGCCGCCGGCCCCTTCCTCCTCTGCCCGCTCCCGTCGCGGACGGCTCGGTATGTGTCACGAGCGGCAGCCGCGTTCAGCAGCTCTCGGAGGGCGCGCGGCTGTGCCCGGCCGTGACCGGGGCCCGCAGGGGTTTCCCGCTCGCCCCGAGAAGGCGCTGGCCCCGAGCCGGCGCGTCCCGCCCCGCCCGGCCCTCGGCGCCCTCGCGAGCTGAGCGCGGCCCGGCCAGCAGGGGGCGCTGGCGCTCACCGGCTGGGCGCGGTGGCGGGGCCGGTGGGGGCCGTTTTGTTCCGGCCGCCCTTTAAGGGCCGCCCCGCGGGGCTCGGGCTTCCGGTGGCGCGTGCGCGGCGCGTCGGAGCGGGGGCGGGAGCGGTGCGTGTGGAGGCCGAAGGGCCGGTGCGTGTGGCGGCCGGGTCGCGAGGCGTCCCTGTGCGGTGCCGGGGCCCCTCTGCGGCCCGGCGTGGGAAGCCCGCGGCCGGCGGAGCCTGCTCGGAGCTGGGCGGGGAGCGCCGCGGCGGTCCGGCCGCCGGCAGCCATCCCCTGCGGTGGCCGGCAGCCCCTCGGGACGCCTGGAGGCCTGGCGGTGCCCGAGCCTCGCCTGCGGCAGCCGCCTGAGAGAGCAGCGCGGCCGTGTCCGGGGGCCGGAGAGCGCTGGTGGGTGAGTTCGGGCAGCGGGGGGCGGGTGTGTGTCTCCGGGCGGGGCCGGGGGGCTCCGTGCCCCGCAGAGGAGCCCCGGTCGGGCATCGTTCGCTTCCGAACAATGCAGGTCTGTCCCTGGTTATTTTCTGTGTACAGTGTTTCGGGCCACCTGAAAGCCTTTGGCCGGGTAGGTTTGGTGCGGGGCGATGGCAGGTGTGGACCCTGAAAGATCTCGGGTGGGGGGCGTGGGAGGTATTTCTTGCCTTAAAACTCTGAGCCCACCTCGTGTGTCATGTCGTGTTATCATGTCGTGAGTCTCGTGACTGTGGCAAATGGCTGAGTCGGGCGTTTTCTGATAACTAACTTCTGAACGTGTGCGTGTGTAGGCACGGGGAGATTTGTGCAGGGTGACGGAGCCCCTTGTGCTTCTGTGCTAATGTCTACCTGTTCTAGACCTCCAGTGTTGGAAAGCCTTTGTTTAGTGCCTAGTTGTGGCTGCGTAACTGCTGTTGCGCCTGCAGCTGTGCTCGCAGGGATGCTGGGTGGCTCCGCATCAAACCGGCCGCCGGGCGGCCGGGTTGTGCCGCAGAGCATGCCGGGAGCTGTAGTCCTTGCGGCTGCCGGGCGGCCGGGTTGTGCCGCAGAGCGTGCCGGGAGCTGTATGCCTGGCGCAGTGGCTGCCGGCCCTGTCACGTGGTTCGCCGGGCATGGCGGGAGGCGCGGTCTTCCGGCGCTCGGGTGCCGGGCGGCCGTGGCGCGTACGGTACGCGAGGTGTATTTTTGGGGTTGGATTCGTGTTGATTACTGGGGGCTTGCGGGTGCGGCCGCTTCCCGAGAAGCGGTGAGTTCCCCGGGAGCTGACAGAAGGGAAGAGGGAAAGGAGGAGGACGATGACCTTTTCCCCGTGCCCAGGGCGCAGATGATGGCCGCCTCCCCGGCCCACCGGAGGTCCCGCTCAGCCTCCCCGGGCCCCCCTTGCCCCGTGCGCCTGCCCCCAGCTCCGGCACCTCCCCATAAGCGTGCTGCATAGCCTTAGGCCGCCCCCAGGCCCTGTCGTGAAGGCAGCAAGCCGTCCCTCAAGCGCACTGGATTCCCCCTTGGTGCAGGGGCCCTTAGCAGTAGCGTGGGGAGGGAGCGGTGTGTCCAGAAGCCCCTGCGGAAGGAGAGGCTTTGGCCAGGGTCGATCGACGGTAATGACGGTCACTGTTTCTTCTTTCCCTCTCCCAGAGACCGTGCTGAGGACGTGGTTGTCTGTCCTTCCCCGGGGATGCCGTTGCCTGTGGCCGTCTCAGGCTCGCGTGGCTTCTCTCTGCCCGTCCTCGCCGTCCTCGCAGCGCAGGGCCGAAAAGGGATAGACAAAGCCCTTCCCGGCTGCGGACAGGAGCTGCCTCGGCTGAAGCTGGAGACGCCAACGAAAGGTAAAGAAGAAGAAACTGAAGGTGTTCTGGCTGCCAGCTGCCTTCCTGCCGCAGGCAAGAGAGAGCCTGTCCATGCAGGTGGGGGAGGAAGGATCCCCCTTCATAGCCCGCAGCGGGCCAGGCCACCAACGTGCACCGTAGGGTCTGTACGCGTAACCCGGAGTTGGGTACGGGCGTGTAGTGCACGAGCGAGCTAGGCTACGTGCCTAGGAAGCCTCATCTGGTAAGAGCTGTAAGACACCCACGTATTCTCTTCAGGTGGAGGACGGCCTAGAGTCTGGAGCTGCAGAAGAGGCAGGGAGGAGAGGAGGGGAAAGAAGCATCTGAACGGCTAAATTGTGCCAGCAGCGCTGAGAGCGAGAGTCGCGGTGAGTCCTGGGCCACTGGGGCCCCGTTGCCTCTCTTGTGCGTCCTGGGCCCTCCCTGTCTCTCCCCCGGCCCCCTCTCTTTCCTTACCTGCTGCAAAATTTACTTTTTTTTTTTGCCCCCCCCCCCCCCCCCCCCCGCACCTTCTTTCTCCATCTCGCTCTGAGTGTCTCCCTGCCTCCCCGTCTTTTCAGTCCTCCCTCTCTCTGTCCTGTAGCCTGTGGCTCCTTTTTCTTTCTCCGCCTCTCTCTGCCTGGCTCTGGCTCCGTTTTTTTTTTTTTTATTCCTCCTGCTCTGTCCTGTAGCCTGTCGGTGTTTTGTTGTTCTCTGGCTCTCTTGATTTGACTCCCTGTGTTACCGAAAAACGCGTTAAAATCGGAAACGACTCCTCAACACCAATTTAGTATTAAAGAGCAGGCATTCTTTATTCGCGGCGCCGGATGCACGGGGGATCGCTCCTCCTGGCGTGCGTACCTCACGCACCTTTCCCGTACAATTTGTAGATCAATGTTTTACGTATTCATACATATTCATTATTGTCCTGTCTGCTGATTGGTACAAACTTGCTCGTTCCGTATGTAAATCGCTGCGCAGGCTCGGTTGTCCTCTTCCGTTGTTCTCTTCTGTTACTTGGGTCGGTGGTGGTCTGTGAGTCGGTGGTCGCGATCTCCCCCTGCCGGAATTACCTTTTAGCTTCTCGGCTCTTACTCTTGGCAGTCTTGGCTAGTTTTCTCAGTCCGCTAAGCGAAACAGCGTTTTTTCATCCTTTTCTGACAGAAGCACGTTGTTTGTTGTTCTGTTCGCATTAATGGTCGCCTACGGACTAAAATGCAGATCGACAGATACGCTGATTGGTACGCTCCATGTTCCCGTAATGGAACACCGTCTCTGGTTGATTTCATCACTTTGGTTACATTTCCCCTGTTTGGAAGTTCTGAAATAATAATTTTCTCAATACTTCCATCCTAGATCAATAATATTCCACTATGTCAGTTTAGTGTTTGCTTCATGTTCTGAAATTTTTCACTTGATTGTGGTCTCCAGGGTGTATGCAGGTCCCATTTTCTACCCAAAATTTTATTAATTTGTTGAAGTACCTCTGCAAAAAAATGTGGTGCTCTATCAGAGGACATTCCCGTTGGCACTCTAAATCTTGGTATTATTTCCTTCAGCAACGTCTTAACTACTACTCTAGCTTTGTCGGTGCAGCACGAGAAAGCTGCTGGCCATCTAGAAAATTTGTCAATCAGCACTGACAAATACTGCTATATCTATTTTGTCTGGGTAACTCAGAGAACTTAATTTGCTAATAATTTCCGGGAGAATTTTTTGTTTTGTTACTCCTAAAGGTTGTTTCCTTTGGTTCAGGGGATTATTTCTAGGACAGATTGGACACTTAGCTACTATGGGTTTAACTATTCTTGTCGTGCCTACACACGCTACAGATGTTTTTAAACTCAAAACCGTAGCGCCTACAGCCTAATGTTTTTGCTCATGGTTTTCTTCTGCAAGTTCTGTCATAACTTGTGGGGTGGTTGTTGTTATTACTTGTTTTTCTGGTGTTACCTACCATCTCTCTGTGTTTTGTGATGCTTCCAATTGTTCTGCTAATTGCTCATCCAATTTATTATATCTCGGTTTCAACTTTGGAATTCTGATCTGTTTTACTGGTACTAGTGCAAGGATACCTTGCTCTGCAGTCCTCTTTGCAGCTTTATCGGTCAGTCGTTTGCTTATGTTTATAGCCGTCTGGCCAAATTGATGAGCTTTGCAACGCTTTACCGCCACTTCTTTTGGTTTCTGCACGTCTTCCGGAAGTTGGAGAATTTCTTCTTTATGCTGTATTGATGATTCTTGGGCTGATGGCAGTCCTTTCTCCTTCCCAATAGCTCCATGATCGTGGATCACACCAAATGCACGTTTGGAATCAGTCTAGATATTTATCCTTTGTCCTTCTGCCATTCGCAGAGCTCGCTTCAATGCTACCAATACTGCTTTCTGTGCTGAGGTGTTTGCAGGCAGCACCCCTGACTCCATTCCCTCGGCGGCGATAACGACAGCATATCCGGCCATTTGCTTCTCTTCTCGCCCAGAGCTTCTTCCATCTGTAAACAACTCCAGATCAGGATTTTCCCAGAGGTTTGTGTCTCAGGTCTGGTCTGCTGGAATAGACTTGTTCAATAGTTAGCAAGCGATCGTGTTCTAAATTGTCCGTAAGGTTTTCTGTTGTTAAAAACATAGCAGGATTCAGTATAGCAGTAGTCTTCGATTCCACATCGTCTTGTTCTAACAGAACAACTTGATATTTCAACATTCTGCTAAGGGATAGCCAACGACCCCCCTTTTGTTCTAAAACAGTCACCGCTATGTGCGGGACATATACTGTCATCTTCTGTCCCATTGTTAACTTTGGGGCTTCCCGGATCGGCAGCGCTGTTGTTGCTACTGCCCGTAAACACCTAGGCCATCTTTTACTCGCGTGGTCAGGTTGTTTGGAGAAGTAGCCCACAGGTCTCTTCCAGGTTCCCAGTCGCTGTGTCAGCACTCCAAGGGCTAAATGTTGTCTTTCGTGGACAAACAACTGAAAAGGTTTAGCGAAATCAGGTAGGCCTAATGCAGGGGCGATCATCGAGGCTCTTTTCAGTTCTTTGAATGCCGTTTGGCATCCGGGCGTCCAGGTTAAATATTTATCCTTTTGAGTCTTTCAATGCCTCAAATAATGGTTTTACATACAGTCTATAGTTCAGAATCCAGAGCTGATGCTATTTCATTGTTTTCAGAAAAGCTCTCAGTTCCTTCGGGCTGCTAGGTTCGGGAATTTGACAAATAGTTTCTTTCTTTTCACTTTCTAATTGTCTTTGTCTTTGAGATATTTCAAATCCTAAATAAATGGCTGCTTCTTTTCCTATTTGGGTTTTGTTTCTGGAAACTCCGCATCTTCCTTGGCCGAGAAAATTTAAAAATTTCAAAACATTTTTCTTTACTTTGTGCCGCTATCAGAATGTCATCCGCATTCTGTAACAAGATGCCTCTCCCTGGGTTCTGTTTTTTCTATATCTCTAATTTTTTTTTGCCAGCTGAGTCTCAAGTATCGTAGGACTATTTTTAAATCCTTGTGGAAGTACGGTCCATGGTAGCTGTGTCTTTCATTCTGTGGTGGGGCTTTCCCATTGCAAAGCAAATAGGCTTTGACTTTTTATGCCTGGAGGTATGCAAAAGAAGGCGTCCTTCAAATCTAGTACAGTAAACCATTTATGCTCCTCCTTTAAAAGAGGTCAGTAAAGTGTATGGATTAGCTACTACCGGATGTATATCTTGGACCACCTGATTTATAGCCCTTAAATCGTGAACTAGCTAATACTCTTTGCCTCTAGATTTCTTTACTGGCGACACAGGAGTACTATATTCTGATTCACATTCCACTAAAAGCTCATATTCTGAAAAATTTTATAATTAACTTCTGTAATCCTTTTCGAGCCTCTCGCTTAATAGGGTATTGTTTTTGTCTTACGGGCTTGGCTCCAGGCTTTAAGGTTACTTTTACCGGCTCTGCCCACTTAGATCGCTCCGGAGCTCCGCTCGCTCAAACCAAAGGAATTACTACGTTTTCCACTTCCTCGGGAACCCGTTCCTCCCTGGAGGAATCCTGTAACATAAACGCTCTCGCCTCTGTGGCTTTTGATTCTGGTATTAGTGATTTAATCTCTCCATCTTTAAAAGTTACTTGAGCATCTAATTGACCTAATAGATCTCGTCATAACAGAGGCAGTGGACATTCAGGCATATGCAGAAACTGGTGAGTTGCCCATTGCTTCTCCAATTTAAACTTTAATGGCTCTGAGAGGGGCTAATTTTTCTTTGCCCTGTTGCGCTAGCAACATCTACTGATTTATGATCAAATTTCTCTTCACGTGTATTCAATACCAAATAAGTGGCTCCCGTATCTACCAAAAATTCTATTTCTTCATTCCGTAGCTTCAGTGTAACCAGGTGTTCAGCTAGGGTTGATTCCCCTGGTCTCCTTCATGCCAAGCTACTTCAAGCATTTAACCCAGATCTCTGGATTCAGGTTGTTCTAGTTTCTGAAGGTTGTTTTCTCTCCCCCCGCCCCCATCTGGGGCTGATTGTCTTATGAATATAGAGACCAGCTGAATTGCTTTTTCTGGTTTTTCTGGGTTCAAACGAGTATATTTTCTGGTGGTCACCTTCAGTCTTTCCATAAAGGCTGAAGGGGACTCACTTAATTCTTGTCTCACTTCATAAATTTTGACCAATTTATTGCTTTTGGCATTGCTTGTCTTACTCCAAATAAAATCTCTCTCTGACATCTAGTCAACATTCCCCTGGGTCCTGGCTGATTAGGGTCCCACTCGGGATTTGTAGATGGACAATTCTTATTCATTGTTCTCTGTAAATTCCTGTTAGCATGTGCTCCCTGCACCTGCCTTCTGGCTGTATTCCATACTATTTTCTTGTCAGTTTCATCAAGCGAAGTATCCAGTATCACAAGTAGAGCAACACTCTTTCAAGTTCTCACCACGTTTTCCTCTTTTCAGAAACATTGCCGTAGAATCTTGTGGACATACCTCACGCTGTTTCTGCTGCTCGGGATGATTCCACGGTGTAAAGAACAAATCAACATATGCCACTTCTTCCCGTTTGCCTTCCCTTTTTACAAAACAACATTAATTGCAAGATGGTACGATATTGCAATGTCTCATGTTCTGGCCATTTGTGCCCACCTTCCAATTGATACGTTGGCCACCAATGATTGCAATATTCAATTAATGGTTTCCGAGTTAGTGGGTCACCGCCCCCGACGTCTTTCCAGCGCTTCAAAATACATCGCAAAGGTGTTCTCTGTGGGATAGGTTTCCTACTCAGTAATGCTCCCGTCTCCCAGTCAACTAGTAGTTGTGATAGTGCACTATCGCAAATAGTAGTCAGAGGGACTCCAACCCCCGTTAGAGGTCTCACTGGAAATCTGCCACTGGGATCTGTAGCCCCCTGCTAGATATCCCTGGAGACTTCAACCCCCTGTTGAAGACTCCCCTACCCTCGGGTCGCGCTCCACAGGCTTTCGCCTAGCAGAGACTTACCAACCGAGGCACCTCTTGGCCCCGACCCTGCGTGGCTTTCGCCGCGCCTTACGGGCAGGCCTGTGGGACTCAAACCCGCTATCCTATCCTATGTGGGAAACTAACCCCACGTATTATTCTACCTAAGTTTCTTCTTCAAAGAATGCCTTGTTTACCTCAATCCAGGGGATCTTGCTCAGAATTCTCTGGCCCGGGGATCGGAAGCTCTCCCGGAGAATTCCTCGGGGCCGGCTGCAGGTCCCACGATCCCACGGATCCGTCGAGATTCAAAAGCAGGTTCCCACCTGGGGTGCGAAAACTGTTACCGAAAAACGCGTTAAAATCGGAAACGACTCCTCAACACCAATTTAGTATTAAAGAGCAGGCATTCTATATTCACGGCGCCGGATGCACGGGGGATCGCTCCTCCTGGCGTGCGTACCTCACGCACCTTTCCTGTACAATTTGTAGATGAAAATTTTACATACTCATACATAGT
Organism: Phalacrocorax aristotelis; assembly: GCF_949628215.1. Lineage (NCBI taxonomy): Eukaryota > Metazoa > Chordata > Aves > Suliformes > Phalacrocoracidae > Phalacrocorax > Phalacrocorax aristotelis. The sequence continues at coordinate 116,263 of NW_027441240.1, read as the reverse complement.
CATTATTGTCTTGTCTAGCGATGGGTACAAACTTGCTCGTTCCGTATGTCAATCACTGCGCAGGCTCGGTTGTCCTCTTCCGTTGTTCTCTTCTGAGTAGGTGGTGTTACTTGGGTCGGTGGTGGTCTGTGAGTCGGTGGTCGCGATCTCCCCCTGCCGGAATTACCTTTTAGCTTCTCGGCTCTTACTCTTGGCAGTCTTGGCTAGTTTTCTCAGTCCGCTAAGCGAAACCGCGTTTTGTCATCCTTTTCTGACAGAAGCATGTTGTCTGTTGTTCTGCTGACATTAACGATCGCCTAGGGACTAAAATGCAGATCGACAGGTGCGCTGATTGGTATGCTCCATGTTCCCGTAATGGAACACCGTCTCTGGTTGGTTGATTTCATCGCTTTGGTTACACCTGTTCCTGTTGTTCAGTTTCTTCTTTTTTGGCTTTGTGTGATTCTCTCTGTGATTCTGTTTTTCTCTGCCTCGCTTTTCCCAGCTCCCCGTCCCTCACTTTTAATGCCCGTTATCCTTCACCAGCACACTCTCCCTTGGTTCCCATCCTCGTTTCTGAATTCCTCCTGCTTTGCCACGTAGCCCGTGACTTTTTTCTTAATCTCTCTCTGTCTGCCTCAACGCTCCCCCCGTGCTTTTTAATTCGTCTTCTCTGCTCTGTACCCTGCTACTGTTCTTGCCTTTCTGAGTTCTTCTCTGTCCAGCTCCCTTGCCCTATTCATGAATTCCTGTTCTTCCTGCAGCCACCGCTGTTCCCTGTGACCTCCATCTCTCTCTGTCCAGCTCCCTGTCCCTAGGTTTTAATTCCTGCCTCTGCCCGCTGTAGCCTGTCTAGATGTTTCTCTCGGCCTCTCTCTCTGTCCGGCTCCCTCTCTCTGTGTTCTAATTCCACGTTCTCTGTCACGTGGACCCGTGCTATTTGTTTGTCCTCATCTCTCTCTGTCCAGCTCCTTGCTGCGACGTTTTATTTCCTCATTTCCTCCCTCTCTGTCTTTGTAGCCCATTGCTGTTGGTTTGTTTTTTTTCTTTTTTTTCACTTGTTTCTTCATGTGTCTCTGTCTGCCTCCCAGTCCCTGATCTTTAATTCCTCCTTCCCTGTAGGCCGCTGTTCCTTTTTTCCATTCTACATTGTGTTCTCTTTGGTCTCGTGTTCTTATTCATTGATTCCCTCCTCGCTGCCCTGTGGCTTGTCCCCATTTTATTGTTGCTTCTCTCTCCCTCTCTCTGGCTTCTTGCCCCTGTTTTTAAAATTCCTCCCTCTCTTCTCTCTTCCCTGTAGGCCGTGTGATCTTTAGCCTTTCTCCATGTCTTTCTGCCCATCTCTCTGTGTCTATTCATTAATTCTTCCCTCTCTGCCCTGTAGCCTGTAGCTTCTGTCCTTTCTCCATCTTGCTGTCCCTGGCTCCCGCGTGACCCTGTGCTAGAATTGTTTCTCTCTTCTCTCCGTACGCATTGCGATTCCTTTTGCTCTCTGTCTCCCTTTGGTTTTTTTCTTTTTTTTTTTCTGGCTCCCTGTCCCTAATTCTTAATTCTCTGCCTTCTCGTGCCACATGGTTTGTTCTGTGGGGTTCTCTCGCGGTTCCCTCGCAGTTCCCTCCAGTCCATACTGGGCTATATTGGTCTAGTGCATACTGGGCTATATTGGTCTAGTGCATACTGGGCTATATTGGTCTAGTGCATACTGGGCTATATTGGTCTAGTGCATACTGGGCTATATTGGTCTGTCCCGGCTTCCTCCCACTTCTTTCCCAGTGCCTCACAGTAGGTCCCGGTTCCGTCCATGGGGGGAACTGTGAGGGAACTGTGAGGGAACTGTGAGGGAACTGTGAGGGAACTGTGAGGGAACTGTGAGGGAACTGTGAGGGAACTGTGAGGGAACTGTGAGGGAACTGTGAGGGAACTGTGAGGGAACTGTGAGGGAACTGTGAGGGAACTGTGAGGGAACTGTGAGGGAACTGTGAGGGAACTGTGAGGGAACTGTGAGGGAACTGTGAGGGAACTGTGAGGGAACTGTGAGGGAACTGTGAGGGAACTGTGAGGGAACTGTGAGGGAACTGTGAGGGAACTGTGAGGGAACTGTGAGGGAACTGTGAGGGAACTGTGAGGGAACTGTGAGGGAACTGTGAGGGAACTGTGAGGGAACTGTGAGGGAACTGTGAGGGAACTGTGAGGGAACTGTGAGGGAACTGTGAGGGAACTGTGAGGGAACTGTGAGGGAACTGTGAGGGAACTGTGAGGGAACTGTGAGGGAACTGTGAGGGAACTGTGAGGGAACTGTGAGGGAACTGTGAGGGAACTGTGAGTAGGGGGGCGGCCCCCCGGGCCCCAGCCCCCCCCCCCCGCCTGGGGCCAGGGCGCCGCAGCCGCCGGCCCCTTCCTCCTCTGCCCGCTCCCGTCGCGGACGGCTCGGTATGTGTCACGAGCGGCAGCCGCGTTCAGCAGCTCTCGGAGGGCGCGCGGCTGTGCCCGGCCGTGACCGGGGCCCGCAGGGTTTTCCCGCTCGCCCCGAGAAGTCGCTGGCCCCGAGCCGGCGCGTCCCGCCCCGCCCGGCCCTCGGCGCCCTCGCGAGCTGAGCGCGGCCCGGCCAGCAGGGGGCGCTGGCGCTCACCGGCTGGGCGCGGTGGCGGGGCCGGTGGGGGCCGTTCCTTCCGGCCGCCCTTTAAGGGCCGCCCCGCGGGGCTCGGGCTTCCGGTGGCGCGTGCGCGGCGCGTCGGAGCGGGGGCGGGAGCGGTGCGTGTGGAGGCCGAAGGGCCGGTGCGTGTGGCGGCCGGGTCGCGAGGCGTCCCTGTGCGGTGCCGGGGCCCCTCTGCGGCCCGGCGTGGGAAGCCCGCGGCCGGCGGAGCCTGCTCGGAGCTGGGCGGGGAGCGCCGCGGCGGTCCGGCCGCCGGCAGCCATCCCCTGCGGTGGCCGGCAGCCCCTCGGGACGCCTGGAGGCCTGGCGGTGCCCGAGCCTCGCCTGCGGCAGCCGCCTGAGAGAGCAGCGCGGCCGTGTCCGGGGGCCGGAGAGCGCTGGTGGGTGAGTTCGGGCAGCGGGGGGCGGGTGTGTGTCTCCGGGCGGGGCCGGGGGGCTCCGTGCCCCGCAGAGGAGCCCCGGTCGGGCATCGTTCGCTTCCGAACAATGCAGGTCTGTCCCTGGTTATTTTCTGTGTACAGTGTTTCGGGCCACCTGAAAGCCTTTGGCCGGGTAGGTTTGGTGCGGGGCGATGGCAGGTGTGGACCCTGAAAGATCTCGGGTGGGGGGCGTGGGAGGTATTTCTTGCCTTAAAACTCTGAGCCCACCTCGCGTGTCATGTCGTGTTATCATGTCGTGAGTCTCGTGACTGTGGCAAATGGCTGAGTCGGGCGTTTTCTGATAACTAACTTCTGAACGTGTGCGTGTGTAGGCACGGGGAGATTTGTGCAGGGTGACGGAGCCCCTTGTGCTTCTGTGCTAATGTCTACCTGTTCTAGACCTCCAGTGTTGGAAAGCCTTTGTTTAGTGCCTAGTTGTGGCTGCGTAACTGCTGTTGCGCCTGCAGCTGTGCTCGCAGGGATGCTGGGTGGCTCCGCATCAAACCGGCCGCCGGGCGGCCGGGTTGTGCCGCAGAGCATGCCGGGAGCTGTAGTCCTTGCGGCTGCCGGGCGGCCGGGTTGTGCCGCAGAGCGTGCCGGGAGCTGTATTCCTGGCGCAGTGGCTGCCGGCCCTGTCACGTGGTTCGCCGGGCATGGCGGGAGGCGCGGTCTTCCGGCGCTCGGGTGCCGGGCGGCCGTGGCGCGTACGGTACGCGAGGTGTATTTTTGGGGTTGGATTCGTGTTGATTACTGGGGGCTTGCGGGTGCGGCCGCTTCCCGAGAAGCGGTGAGTTCCCCGGGAGCTGACAGAAGGGAAGAGGGAAAGGAGGAGGACGATGACCTTTTCCCCGTGCCCAGGGCGCAGATGATGGCCGCCTCCCCGGCCCACCGGAGGTCCCGCTCAGCCTCCCCTGGCCCCCCTTGCCCCGTGCGCCTGCCCCCAGCTCCGGCACCTCCCCATAAGCGTGCTGCATAGCCTTAGGCCGCCCCCAGGCCCTGTCGTGAAGGCAGCAAGCCGTCCCTCAAGCGCACTGGATTCCCCCTTGGCGCAGGGGCCCTTAGCAGTAGCGTGGGGAGGGAGCGGTGTGTCCAGAAGCCCCTGCGGAAGGAGAGGCTTTGGCCAGGGTCGATCGACGGTAATGACGGTCGCTGTTTCTTCTTTCCCTCTCCCAGAGACCGTGCTGAGGACGTGGTTGTCTGTCCTTCCCCCGGGGATGCCGTTGCCTGTGGCCGTCTCAGGCTCGCGTGGCTTCTCTCTGCCCGTCCTCGCCGTCCTCGCAGCGCAGGGCCGAAAAGGGATAGACAAAGCCCTTCCCGGCTGCGGACAGGAGCTGCCTCGGCTGAAGCTGGAGACGCCAACGAAAGGTAAAGAAGAAGAAACTGAAGGTGCTCTGGCTGCCAGCTGCCTTCCTGCCGCAGGCAAGAGAGAGCCTGTCCATGCAGGTGGGGGAGGAAGGATCCCCCTTCATAGCCCGCAGCGGGCCAGGCCACCAACGTGCACCGTAGGGTCTGTACGCGTAACCCGGAGTTGGGTACGGGCGTGTAGTGCACGAGCAAGCTAGGCTACGTGCCTAGGAAGCCTCATCTGGTAAGAGCTGTAAGACACCCACGTATTCTCTTCAGGTGGAGGACGGCCTAGAGTCTGGAGCTGCAGAAGAGGCAGGGAGGAGAGGAGGGGAAAGAAGCATCTGAACGGCTAAATTGTGCCAGCAGCGCTGAGAGCGAGAGTCGCGGTGAGTCCTGGGCCACTGGGGCCCCGTTGCCTCTCTTGTACGTCCTGGGCCCTCCCTGTCTCTCCCCCGGCCCCCTCTCCTTCCTTACCTGCTGCAAAATTATTTTTTTTTGCGCCCCCCCCGCACCTTCTTTCTCCGTCTCACTCTGAGTGTCTCCCTGCCTCCCCGTCTTTTCAGTCCTCCCTCTCTCTGTTCTGTAGCCTGTGGCTCCTTTTTCTTTCTCCGCCTCTCTCTGCCTGGCTCTGGCTCCGTTTTTTTTTTTTTTTTTTTTATTCCTCCTGCTCTGTCCTGTAGCCTGTCGGTGTTTTGTTGTTCTCTGGCTCTCTTGATCTGACTCCCTGTGTTACCGAAAAACGCGTTAAAATCGGAAACGACTCCTCAACACCAATTTAGTATTAAAGAGCAGGCATTCTTTATTCGCGGCGCCGGATGCACGGGGGATCGCTCCTCCTGGCGTGCGTACCTCACGCACCTTTCCCGTACAATTTATAGATGAAAATTTCACATACTCATACATAGTCATTATTGTCTTGTCTAGTGATGGGTACAAACTTGCTCGTTCCCTATGTCAGTCACTGCGCAGGCTCGGTTGTCCTCCCAGTACAGTGCGGGGAACGGGGACGTACAGTGCGGGGAACGGGGACGTACAGTGCGGGGAACGGGGACGTACAGTGCGGGGAACGGGGACGTACAGTGCGGGGAACGGGGACGTACAGTGCGGGGAACGGGGACGTACAGTGCGGGGAACGGGGACGTACCAGGATCTACTGGGTTGTACTGGGAGGGAACTGGGACGTACTGGGAGGCTCTACAATGTCCTGGGATGTCCTGGGATGTAGTGTGGAGGAACTAGGATGTACAGGCTTGTACTGGGTTGTACCGGGTGGAACTGGCAGGAATTTGGGATGTACCAGGATGTACTGGGATGTACTGGGAGGTAACTGTTATGTACTGGGAAGGAACTGGTAGGGAACTGGGATGTACTGGTATGTACTGGGAGGGAAGTGTTATGTACTGAGGGTAACTGGGACGTACTGGGATGTGCTGGGAGGGAACTGTGAAGTACTGGGATGTACTTAGAGGGAACTGGGATGTACTGGGAGGGAACTGGGATGTACTGGGAGGGAACTGGGATGTACTGGGTGGAAAGTGTTGGGAATTGGGATTTACTGGGATGTAGTGGGACATACTGGGAGGGAACTGGGATGTAGTGGGACATACTGGGAGGGAACTGGGATGTAGTGGGACATACTGGGAGGGAACTGGGATGTACTGGGGTGTACTGGGAGGGGACTGTTATGTACCGAGGGGGAACTGGGATGTACTGGGAGTGAACTGTGAAGTACTGGGATGTACTTAGAGGGAAGTGGGAGGGAACTTGGATGTAGTGGGAGAGAACTGGGATTTACTTGGAGGAAAGTGGCATGTACTGGGCTGTACTGGAATGGAACTGGGAGTGAACTGTGTGTGAACTGTGAGGGAACTGGGATGTACTGGGACAGACTGGGAGGGATCTGGGATGTACTGGGCTGCACTGGTAGGGAACTGGGATGTACTGGGAGGAATCTGGAATGTCCCAGTTGACACCCACTTCCCTCCCAGTGCCTCCCAGTATATCCCAGTCTCCTCCCAGTACATCCCAGTAAATCCCAGTTTGCTCCCAGTACATCCCAGTACATCGCCGTACATTCCAGTTCCGTTCCTGTCCATCCCAATACATCCCCGTTCCATGCCAGTACATCCCAGTTTCCTACCAGTTCATCCCCGTACATCCCAATTCCCTCCCGGTTCACTACCACTTCTTTCCCAGTGCCTCCCAATACATCCCAGTTCCGTCCCATTACATCCCATTACATCCCAGTTCCGTCCCAGGTCCCTCCCAGTACATCCCAGTTCCCTCCCAGTACATCCCAGGTCCCTCCCAGTACTGGGAGGGAACTGGGATGTACTGGGAGGCACTACAATGTGCGGGGATGCCCTGGGATGTACTGTGGAGGAACTAGGATGTACAGGCTTGTACTGGGTTGTACCGGGTGGAACTGGCAGGGATTTGGGATGTACCGGGATGTACTGGGATGTACTGGGAGGTAACTGTTATGTACTGGGAAGGAACAGGGAGGGAACTGGGATGTACTGGTAGGGAACTGGGATGTACTGTGAGGGAACTGGGACGTACTGTGAGGACACTGGGATGTACTGTTATGTACTGGGAGGGAAGTGTTATGTACTGAGGGGAACTGGGACGTACTGGGATGTACTGGGAGGGAACTGTGAAGTACTGGGATGTACTGGGAGTGAACTTGGAGGGAACTGGTATGTAGTAGGATGTACTGGGTGGGAACTGGGATGTACCAGGATGTACTGGGATGTACTGGGAGGGAACTGGTATGTACTGGGAGGGAACTGGGATGTACTGGGGACATACTGGCAGGGAACTGGGATGTAGTGGGAGGGGATTGGGATGTACTGGGAGGGAACTTGGATGTATTGGGAGGGAAGTGTTATGTACCAAGGGGGAACTGGGACGTACTGGGATGTAGTGGGAGTGAACTGTGAAGTACTGGGATGTACTTAGAGGGAACTGGGATGTACTGGGAGGGAACTTTGAAGTACTGGGATGTACTTAGAGGAAACTGGGAGGCAACTGGGATGTAGTGGGACGTACTGGAATGGAACTGGGAGTGAACTGTGTGTGAACTGGGAGGGAACTGGGATGTACTGTGAGGGTACTGGGATGTACTGGGAGGGACTGGGAGGGATCTGGGATGTACTGGGCTGCACTGGTAGGGAACTGGGATGTACTGGGAGGACACTGGAATGTCCCAGTTGACACCCACTTCCCTCCCAGTTTCCTCCCAGTATATCCCAGTTTCCTCCCAGTATATCCCAGTTTCCTCCCAGTATATCCCAGTTTCCTCCCAGTATATCCCAGTTTCCTCCCAGTACATCCCAGTAAATCCCAGTTCGCTCCCAGTACATCCCAATACATCGCCGTACATTCCAGTTCCGTTCCTGTACATCCCAATACATCCCCGTTCCATGCCAGTACATCCCAGTTCCCTCCCGGTTCACTACCACTTCTTTCCCAGTGCCTCCCAATACATCCCAGTTCCGTCCCATTACATCCCAGTACATCCCAGTTCCCTCCCAGTACATCCCAGTTCCCTCCCAGTACTGGGAGGGAACTGGGATGTACTGGGAGGCACTACAATGTGCGGGGATGCCCTGGGATGTACTGTGGAGGAACTAGGATGTACAGGCTTGTACTGGGTTGTACCGGGTGGAACTAGCAGGGATTTGAAATGTCCTAGGATCTACTGGGATGTACTGGGATGTACTGGGAGGTAACTGTTGTGTACTGGGAGTGAACTGGGAGGGAACTGGGATGTACTTGGAGGGAAATGGGAGAGAACTGAGATGTACTGGAGGGAACTGGAATGGAATAAGGGGGAACTAGGACGCACTGGTCGGAAACAGGGACGGAACTGGGATGTACTGGGACGTACTGGGAGGGAACTGGGACGTACTGGGAGGGAACTGTTGTGTACTGGGAGTGAACTGGGAGGGAACTGGTATGTAGTAGGATGTACTGGGAGGGAACTGGGATGTATTGGGACGGACTGGGAGGGAACTGGGACGGACTGGGATGCACTGGTAGGGAACTGGGATGTACTGGGAGGAAACTGGAATGTCCCAGTTGACACCCACTTTCCTCCCAGTTTCCTCCCAGTATATCCCAGTTTCCTCCCAGTACATCCCAGTAAATCCCAGTTTGCTCCCAGTACATCGCAGTACATTCCAGTTCCGTTCCTGTACATCCCAATAGATCCCCGTTCCATGCCAGTACATCCCAGTTTCCTACCTGTTCATCCCCGTACATCCCAATTCCCTCCCGGTTCGCTACCACTTCTTTCCCATTGCCTCCAAATACATCCCAGTTCCGTCCCATTACATCCCAGTACATCCCAGGTCCCTCCCAGTACTGGGAGGGAGCTGGGATGTACTGGGAGGCACTACAATGTGCGGGGATGCCCTGGGATGTACTGTGGAGGAACTAGGATGTACAGGCTTGTACTGGGTTGTACCGGGTGGAACTGGCAGGGATTTGGGATGTACCAGGATCTACTGGGATGTACTGGGATGTACTGGGAGGTAACTGTTATGTACTGGGAAGGAACAGGGAGGGAACTGGGATGTACTGGTAGGGAACTGGGATGTACTGTGAGGGAACTGGGACGTACTGTGAGGACACTGGGATGTACTGTTATGTACTGGGAGGGAAGTGTTATGTACTGAGGGGAACTGGGACGTACTGGGATGTACTGGGAGGGAACTGTGAAGTACTGGGATGTACTGGGAGTGAACTGGGAGGGAACTGGTATGTAGTAGGATGTACTGGGAGGGAACTGGGATGTACTGGGAGGGAACTGGGATGTACTGGGATGTAGTGGGAGGGAACTGGGAGGGAACTGGGATGTACTGGGAGGGAACTGGGATGTAGTGGGAGGAAACTGGAATGTCCCAGTTGACACCCACTTCCCTCCCAATGCCTCCCAGTATATCCCAGTTTCCTCCCAGTATATCCCAGTTTCCTCCCAGTACATCCCAGTAAATCCCAGTTTGCTCCCAGTACATCGCAGTACATTCCAGTTCTGTTCCTGTACATCCCAATACATCCCCGTTCCATGCCAGTACATCCCAGTTTCCTACCAGTTCATCCCCGTACATCCCAATTCCCTCCCGGTTCACTACCACTTCTTTCCCAGTGCCTCCCAATACATCCCAGTTCCGTCCCATTACATCCCAGTACATCCCAGTTCCCTCCCAGTACGTCCCAGTTCCCTCCCAGTACTGGGAGGGAACTGGGACGTACTGGGAGGCACTACAATGTGCGGGGATGCCCTGGGATGTACTGTGGAGGAACTAGGATGTACAGGCTTGTACTGGGTTGTACCGGGTGGAACTGGCATGGATTTGGGATGTACCAGGATCTACTGGGATGTACTGGCATGTACTGGGAGGTATCTGTTATGTACTGGGAGTGAACTGGGAGGGGACTGGGATGTACTGGGACGGACTGGGAGGGAACTGGGACGGACTGGGATGTACTGGTAGGGAACTGGGATGTACTGGGAGGAAACTGGAATGTCCCAGTTGACACCCACTTTCCTCCCAGTTTCCTCCCAGTACATCCCAGTAAATCCCAGTTTGCTCCCAGTACATCCCAGTACATTCCAGTTCCGTTCCTGTACATCCCAATACATCCCCGTTCCATGCCAGTACATCCCAGTTCCCTACCAGTTCATCCCCGTACATCCCAATTCCCTCCCGGTTCGCTACCACTTCTTTCCCAGTGCCTCCCAATACATCCCAGTTCCGTCCCATTACATCCCAGTACATCCCAGGTCCCTCCCAGTACATCCCAGGTCCCTCCCAGTACATCCCAGGTCCCTCCCAGTACATCCCAGGTCCCTCCCCGTTAATCCTAGGTCCCTCCCAGTACTGGGAGGGACCTGGGATGTACTGGGAGGCACTACAATGTGCGGGGATGCCCTGGGATGTACTGTGGAGGAACTAGGATGTACAGGCTTGTACTGGGTTGTACCGGGTGGAACTGGCAGGGATTTGGGATGTACCAGGATCTACTAGGATGTACTGGGAGGTAACTGTTATGTACTGGGAGTGAACTGGGAGGGAACTGGGACGTACCGTGAGGACACTGGGATGTACTGGTATGTACTGGGAGGGAAGTGTTATGTACTGAGGGGAACTGGGACGTACTGGGATGTACTGGGAGGGAACTGTGAAGTACTGGGATGTACTGGGAGTGAACTGGGAGGGAACTGGTATGTAGTGGGATGTACCAGGATGTACTGGGAGGGAACTGGTATGTACTGGGAGGGAACTGGGATGTACTGGGATGTAGTGGGAGGTAACTGGGAGGGAACTGGGATGTACTGGGAGGGAACTGGTATGTACTGGGAGGGAACTGGGATGTACTGGGACATACTGGCAGGGAACTGCGATGTACTGGGAGGGGATTGGGACGGACTGGGAGGGAACTGGGATGTACTGGGCTGCACTGGTAGGGAACTGGGATGTACTGGGAGGAAACTGGAATGTCCCAGTTGACACCCACTTCCCTCCCAATGCCTCCCAGTATATCCCAGTTTCCTCCCAGTACATCCCAGTAAATCCCAGCTCGCTGCCAGTACATGCCAATACATCGCTGTACATTCCAGTTCTGTTCCTGTCCATCCCAATACATCCCCGTTCCATGCCAGTACATCCCAGTTCCCTACCAGTTCATCCCCGTACATCCCAATTCCCTCCCGGTTCACTACCACTTCTTTCCCAGTTCCGTCCCATTACATCCCAGTTCCGTCCCAGGTCCCTCCCAGTACATCCCAGTTCCCTCCCAGTACATCCCAGGTCCCTCCCAGTACTGGGAGGGAACTGGGATGTACTGGGAGGCACTACAATGTGCGGGGATGCCCTGGGATGTACTGTGGAGGAACTAGGATGTACAGGCTTGTACTGGGTTGTACCGGGTGGAACTAGCAGGGATTTGAAATGTCCTGGGATGTACTGGGATGTACTGGGAGGTAACTGTTGTGTACTGGGAGTGAACTGGGAGGGAACTGGGATGTACTTGGAGGGAAATGGGAGAGAACTGAGATATACTGGAGGGAACTGGAATGGAATAAGGGGGAACTAGGACGCACTGGTCGGAAACAGGGACGGAACTGGGATGTACTGGGACGTACTGGGAGGGAACTGGGACGTACTGGGAGGGAACTGGGACGTACTGGGAGGGAACTGTTGTGTACTGGGAGTGAACTGGGAGGGAACTGGTATGTAGTAGGATGTACTGGGAGGGAACTGGGATGTATTGGGACGGACTGGGAGGGAACTGGGACGGACTGGGATGCACTGGTAGGGAACTGGGATGTACTGGGAGGAAACTGGAATGTCCCAGTTGACACCCACTTTCCTCCCAGTTTCCTCCCAGTATATCCCAGTTACCTCCCAGTACATCCCAGTAAATCCCAGTTTGCTCCCAGTACATCGCAGTACATTCCAGTTCCGTTCCTGTACATCCCAATACATCCCCGTTCCATGCCAGTACATCCCAGTTTCCTACCAGTTCATCCCCGTACATCCCAATTCCCTCCCGGTTCGCTACCACTTCTTTCCCATTGCCTCCAAATACATCCCAGTTCCGTCCCATTACATCCCAGTACATCCCAGCTCCCTCCCAGTACTGGGAGGGACCTGGGATGTACTGGGAGGCACTACAATGTGCGGGGATGCCCTGGGATGTACTGTGGAGGAACTAGGATGTACAGGCTTGTACTGGGTTGTACCGGGTGGAACTGGCAGGGATTTGTGATGTACCAGGATGTACTGGGAGGTAACTGTTATGTACTGGGAAGGAACAGGGAGGGAACTGGGATGTACTGGTAGGGAACTGGGATGTACTGGGAGGGAACTGGGACGTACTGGGAGGACACTGGGATGTACTGTTATGTACTGGGAGGGAAGTGTTATGTACTGAGGGGAACTGGGACGTACTGGGATGTACTGGGAGGGAACTGTGAAGTACTGGGATGTACTGGGAGTGAACTGGGAGGGAACTGGTATGTAGTAGGATGTACTGGGAGGGAACTGGGATGTACTGGGAGGGAACTGGGATGTACTAGGAGGGAACTGGGATGTAGTGGGAGGGAACTGGTATGTACTGGGAGGGAACTGGGATGTACTGGGGACATACTGGCAGGGAACTGGGATGTAGTGGGAGGGGTTTGGGATGTACTGGGAGGGAACTTGGATGTATTGGGAGGGAAGTGTTATGTACCAAGGGGGAACTGGGACGTACTGGGATGTAGTGGGAGTGAACTGTGAAGTACTGGGATGTACTTAGAGGGAACTGGGATGTACTGGGAGGGAACTTTGAAGTACTGGGATGTACTTAGAGGAAACTGGGAGGCAACTGGGATGTAGTGGGACGTACTGGAATGGAACTGGGAGTGAACTGTGTGTGAACTGGGAGGGAACTGGGATGTACTGTGAGGGTACTGGGATGTACTGGGAGGGACTGGGAGGGATCTGGGATGTACTGGGCTGCACTGGTAGGGAACTGGGATGTACTGGGAGGACACTGGAATGTCCCAGTTGACACCCACTTCCCTCCCAGTTTCCTCCCAGTATATCCCAGTTTCCTCCCAGTATATCCCAGTTTCCTCCCAGTAAATCCCAGTTTCCTCCCAGTACATCCCAGTAAATCCCAGTTCGCTCCCAGTACATCCCAATACATCGCCGTACATTCCAGTTCCTTTCCTGTACATCCCAATACATCCCCGTTCCATGCCAGTACATCCCAGTTCCCTCCCGGTTCACTACCACTTCTTTCCCAGTGCCTCCCAATACATCCCAGTTCCGTCCCATTACATCCCAGTACATCCCAGTTCCCTCCCAGTACATCCCAGTTCCCTCCCAGTACTGGGAGGGAACTGGGATGTACTGGGAGGCACTACAATGTGCGGGGATGCCCTGGGATGTACTGTGGAGGAACTAGGATGTACAGGCTTGTACTGGGTTGTACCGGGTGGAACTAGCAGGGATTTGAAATGTCCTAGGATCTACTGGGATGTACTGGGATGTACTGGGAGGTAACTGTTGTGTACTGGGAGTGAACTGGGAGGGAACTGGGATGTACTTGGAGGGAAATGGGAGAGAACTGAGATGTACTGGAGGGAACTGGAATGGAATAAGAGGGAACTAGGACGCACTGGTCGGAAACAGGGACGGAACTGGGATGTACTGGGACGTACTGGGAGGGAACTGTTGTGTACTGGGAGTGAACTGGGAGGGAACTGGTATGTAGTAGGATGTACTGGGAGGGAACTGGGATGTATTGGGACGGACTGGGAGGGAACTGGGACGGACTGGGATGCACTGGTAGGGAACTGGGATGTACTGGGAGGAAACTGGAATGTCCCAGTTGACACCCACTTTCCTCCCAGTTTCCTCCCAGTATATCCCAGTTACCTCCCAGTACATCCCAGTAAATCCCAGTTTGCTCCCAGTACATCGCAGTACATTCCAGTTCCGTTCCTGTACATCCCAATACATCCCCGTTCCATGCCAGTACATCCCAGTTTCCTACCAGTTCATCCCCGTACATCCCAATTCCCTCCCGGTTCGCTACCACTTCTTTCCCATTGCCTCCAAATACATCCCAGTTCCGTCCCATTACATCCCAGTACATCCCAGGTCCCTCCCAGTACTGGGAGGGAGCTGGGATGTACTGGGAGGCACTACAATGTGCGGGGATGCCCTGGGATGTACTGTGGAGGAACTAGGATGTACAGGCTTGTACTGGGTTGTACCGGGTGGAACTAGCAGGGATTTGGGATGTACCAGGATGTACTGGGAGGTAACTGTTATGTACTGGGAAGGAACAGGGAGGGAACTGGGATGTACTGGTAGGGAACTGGGATGTACTGTGAGGGAACTGGGACGTACTGTGAGGACACTGGGATGTACTGTTATGTACTGGGAGGGAAGTGTTATGTACTGAGGGGAACTGGGACGTACTGGGATGTACTGGGAGGGAACTGTGAAGTACTGGGATGTACTGGGAGGGAACTGGTATGTAGTAGGATGTACTGGGTGGGAACTGGGATGTACCGGGAGGGAACTGGGATGTACTGGGAGGGAACTGGGATGTACTGGGATGTACTGGGAGGGAACTGGTATGTACTGGGAGGGAACTGGTATGTACTGGGAGGGAACTGGGATGTACTGGGGACATACTGGCAGGGAACTGGGATGTACTGGGAGGGGATTGGGATGTACTGGGAGGGAACTTGGATGTACTGGGAGGGAAGTGTTATGTACCAAGGGGGAACTGGGACGTACTGGGATGTAGTGGGAGTGAACTGTGAAGTACTGGGATGTACTTAGAGGGAACTGGGAGGCAACTGGGATGTAGTGGGACGTACTGCAATGGAACTGGGAGTGAACTGTGTGTGAACTGGGAGGGAACTGGGATGTACTGTGAGGGTACTGGGATGTACTGGGAGGGACTGGGAGGGATCTGGGATGTACTGGGCTGCACTGGTAGGGAACTGGGATGTACTGGGAGGACACTGGAATGTCCCAGTTGACACCCACTTCCCTCCCAGTTTCCTCCCAGTATATCCCAGTTTCCTCCCAGTAAATCCCAGTTTCCTCCCAGTAAATCCCAGTTTCCTCCCAGTACATCCCAGTAAATCCCAGTTCGCTCCCAGTACATCCCAATACATCGCCGTACATTCCAGTTCCGTTCCTGTACATCCCAATACATCCCCGTTCCATGCCAGTACATCCCAGTTCCCTCCCGGTTCACTACCACTTCTTTCCCAGTGCCTCCCAATACATCCCAGTTCCGTCCCATTACATCCCAGTACATCCCAGTTCCCTCCCAGTACATCCCAGTTCCCTCCCAGTACTGGGAGGGAACTGGGATGTACTGGGAGGCACTACAATGTGCGGGGATGCCCTGGGATGTACTGTGGAGGAACTAGGATGTACAGGCTTGTACTGGGTTGTACCGGGTGGAACTAGCAGGGATTTGAAATGTCCTAGGATCTACTGGGATGTACTGGGATGTACTGGGAGGTAACTGTTGTGTACTGGGAGTGAACTGGGAGGGAACTGGGATGTACTTGGAGGGAAATGGGAGAGAACTGAGATGTACTGGAGGGAACTGGAATGGAATAAGAGGGAACTAGGACGCACTGGTCGGAAACAGGGACGGAACTGGGATGTACTGGGACGTACTGGGAGGGAACTGTTGTGTACTGGGAGTGAACTGGGAGGGAACTGGTATGTAGTAGGATGTACTGGGAGGGAACTGGGATGTATTGGGACGGACTGGGAGGGAACTGGGACGGACTGGGATGCACTGGTAGGGAACTGGGATGTACTGGGAGGAAACTGGAATGTCCCAGTTGACACCCACTTTCCTCCCAGTTTCCTCCCAGTATATCCCAGTTACCTCCCAGTACATCCCAGTAAATCCCAGTTTGCTCCCAGTACATCGCAGTACATTCCAGTTCCGTTCCTGTACATCCCAATACATCCCCGTTCCATGCCAGTACATCCCAGTTTCCTACCAGTTCATCCCCGTACATCCCAATTCCCTCCCGGTTCGCTACCACTTCTTTCCCATTGCCTCCAAATACATCCCAGTTCCGTCCCATTACATCCCAGTACATCCCAGGTCCCTCCCAGTACTGGGAGGGAGCTGGGATGTACTGGGAGGCACTACAATGTGCGGGGATGCCCTGGGATGTACTGTGGAGGAACTAGGATGTACAGGCTTGTACTGGGTTGTACCGGGTGGAACTAGCAGGGATTTGGGATGTACCAGGATGTACTGGGAGGTAACTGTTATGTACTGGGAAGGAACAGGGAGGGAACTGGGATGTACTGGTAGGGAACTGGGATGTACTGTGAGGGAACTGGGACGTACTGTGAGGACACTGGGATGTACTGTTATGTACTGGGAGGGAAGTGTTATGTACTGAGGGGAACTGGGACGTACTGGGATGTACTGGGAGGGAACTGTGAAGTACTGGGATGTACTGGGAGGGAACTGGTATGTAGTAGGATGTACTGGGTGGGAACTGGGATGTACCGGGAGGGAACTGGGATGTACTGGGAGGGAACTGGGATGTACTGGGATGTACTGGGAGGGAACTGGTATGTACTGGGAGGGAACTGGTATGTACTGGGAGGGAACTGGGATGTACTGGGGACATACTGGCAGGGAACTGGGATGTACTGGGAGGGGATTGGGATGTACTGGGAGGGAACTTGGATGTACTGGGAGGGAAGTGTTATGTACCAAGGGGGAACTGGGACGTACTGGGATGTAGTGGGAGTGAACTGTGAAGTACTGGGATGTACTTAGAGGGAACTGGGAGGCAACTGGGATGTAGTGGGACGTACTGCAATGGAACTGGGAGTGAACTGTGTGTGAACTGGGAGGGAACTGGGATGTACTGTGAGGGTACTGGGATGTACTGGGAGGGACTGGGAGGGATCTGGGATGTACTGGGCTGCACTGGTAGGGAACTGGGATGTACTGGGAGGACACTGGAATGTCCCAGTTGACACCCACTTCCCTCCCAGTTTCCTCCCAGTATATCCCAGTTTCCTCCCAGTAAATCCCAGTTTCCTCCCAGTAAATCCCAGTTTCCTCCCAGTACATCCCAGTAAATCCCAGTTCGCTCCCAGTACATCCCAATACATCGCCGTACATTCCAGTTCCGTTCCTGTACATCCCAATACATCCCCGTTCCATGCCAGTACATCCCAGTTCCCTACCAGTTCATCCCCGTACATCCCAATTCCCTCCCGGTTCACTACCACTTCTTTCCCAGTGCCTCCCAATACATCCCAGATCCGTCCCATTACATCCCAGTACATCCCAGTTCCCTCCCAGTACATCCCAGATCCCTCCCAGTACTGGGAGGGAACTGGGATGTACTGGGAGGCACTACAATGTGCGGGGATGCCCTGGGATGTACTGTGGAGGAACTAGGATGTACAGGCTTGTACTGGGTTGTACCGGGTGGAACTAGCAGGGATTTGAAATGTCCTAGGATCTACTGGGATGTACTGGGATGTACTGGGAGGTAACTGTTGTGTACTGGGAGGGAACTGGGATGTACTTGGAGGGAAATGGGAGAGAACTGAGATGTACTGGAGGGAACTGGAATGGAATAAGAGGGAACTAGGACGCACTGGTCGGAAACAGGGACGGAACTGGGATGTACTGGGACGTACTGGGAGGGAACTGGGACGTACTGGGAAGGAACAGGGAGGGAACTGGGATGTACTGGGAGGGAACTGGGACGTACTGGGAGGACACTGGGATGTACTGGTATGTACTGGGAGGGAAGTGTTATGTACTGAGGGGAACTGGGACGTACTGGGATGTACTGGGAGGGAACTGTGAAGTACTGGGATGTACTGGGAGTGAACTGGGAGGGAACTGGTATGTAGTGGGAGGGAACTGGTATGTACTGGGAGGGAACTGGGATGTACTGGGATGTAGTGGGAGGGAACTGGGAGGGAACTGGGATGTACTGGGAGGAAACTGGAATGTCCCAGTTGACACCCACTTCCCTCCCAATGCCTCCCAGTATATCCCAGTTTCCTCCCAGTACATCCCAGTAAATCCCAGCTCGCTGCCAGTACATGCCAATACATCGCTGTACATTCCAGTTCTGTTCCTGTCCATCCCAATACATCCCCGTTCCATGCCAGTACATCCCAGTTCCCTACCAGTTCATCCCCGTACATCCCAATTCCCTCCCGGTTCACTACCACTTCTTTCCCAGTTCCGTCCCATTACATCCCAGTTCCGTCCCAGGTCCCTCCCAGTACATCCCAGTTCCCTCCCAGTACATCCCAGGTCCCTCCCAGTACTGGGAGGGAACTGGGATGTACTGGGAGGCACTACAATGTGCGGGGATGCCCTGGGATGTACTGTGGAGGAACTAGGATGTACAGGCTTGTACTGGGTTGTACCGGGTGGAACTAGCAGGGATTTGAAATGTCCTGGGATGTACTGGGATGTACTGGGAGGTAACTGTTGTGTACTGGGAGTGAACTGGGAGGGAACTGGGATGTACTTGGAGGGAAATGGGAGAGAACTGAGATATACTGGAGGGAACTGGAATGGAATAAGGGGGAACTAGGACGCACTGGTCGGAAACAGGGACGGAACTGGGATGTACTGGGACGTACTGGGAGGGAACTGGGACGTACTGGGAGGGAACTGGGACGTACTGGGAGGGAACTGTTGTGTACTGGGAGTGAACTGGGAGGGAACTGGTATGTAGTAGGATGTACTGGGAGGGAACTGGGATGTATTGGGACGGACTGGGAGGGAACTGGGACGGACTGGGATGCACTGGTAGGGAACTGGGATGTACTGGGAGGAAACTGGAATGTCCCAGTTGACACCCACTTTCCTCCCAGTTTCCTCCCAGTATATCCCAGTTACCTCCCAGTACATCCCAGTAAATCCCAGTTTGCTCCCAGTACATCGCAGTACATTCCAGTTCCGTTCCTGTACATCCCAATACATCCCCGTTCCATGCCAGTACATCCCAGTTTCCTACCAGTTCATCCCCGTACATCCCAATTCCCTCCCGGTTCGCTACCACTTCTTTCCCATTGCCTCCAAATACATCCCAGTTCCGTCCCATTACATCCCAGTACATCCCAGCTCCCTCCCAGTACTGGGAGGGACCTGGGATGTACTGGGAGGCACTACAATGTGCGGGGATGCCCTGGGATGTACTGTGGAGGAACTAGGATGTACAGGCTTGTACTGGGTTGTACCGGGTGGAACTGGCAGGGATTTGTGATGTACCAGGATGTACTGGGAGGTAACTGTTATGTACTGGGAAGGAACAGGGAGGGAACTGGGATGTACTGGTAGGGAACTGGGATGTACTGTGAGGGAACTGGGACGTACTGGGAGGACACTGGGATGTACTGTTATGTACTGGGAGGGAAGTGTTATGTACTGAGGGGAACTGGGACGTACTGGGATGTAGTGGGAGGGAACTGTGAAGTACTGGGATGTACTTAGAGGGAACTGGGATGTACTGGGAGGGAACTTTGAAGTACTGGGATGTACTTAGAGGAAACTGGGAGGCAACTGGGATGTAGTGGGACGTACTGGAATGGAACTGGGAGTGAACTGTGTGTGAACTGGGAGGGAACTGGGATGTACTGTGAGGGTACTGGGATGTACTGGGAGGGACTGGGAGGGATCTGGGATGTACTGGGCTGCACTGGTAGGGAACTGGGATGTACTGGGAGGACACTGGAATGTCCCAGTTGACACCCACTTCCCTCCCAGTTTCCTCCCAGTATATCCCAGTTTCCTCCCAGTATATCCCAGTTTCCTCCCAGTATATCCCAGTTTCCTCCCAGTATATCCCAGTTTCCTCCCAGTAAATCCCAGTTTCCTCCCAGTACATCCCAGTAAATCCCAGTTCGCTCCCAGTACATCCCAATACATCGCCGTACATTCCAGTTCCTTTCCTGTACATCCCAATACATCCCCGTTCCATGCCAGTACATCCCAGTTCCCTCCCGGTTCACTACCACTTCTTTCCCAGTGCCTCCCAATACATCCCAGTTCCGTCCCATTACATCCCAGTACATCCCAGTTCCCTCCCAGTACATCCCAGTTCCCTCCCAGTACTGGGAGGGAACTGGGATGTACTGGGAGGCACTACAATGTGCGGGGATGCCCTGGGATGTACTGTGGAGGAACTAGGATGTACAGGCTTGTACTGGGTTGTACCGGGTGGAACTAGCAGGGATTTGAAATGTCCTAGGATCTACTGGGATGTACTGGGATGTACTGGGAGGTAACTGTTGTGTACTGGGAGTGAACTGGGAGGGAACTGGGATGTACTTGGAGGGAAATGGGAGAGAACTGAGATGTACTGGAGGGAACTGGAATGGAATAAGAGGGAACTAGGACGCACTGGTCGGAAACAGGGACGGAACTGGGATGTACTGGGACGTACTGGGAGGGAACTGTTGTGTACTGGGAGTGAACTGGGAGGGAACTGGTATGTAGTAGGATGTACTGGGAGGGAACTGGGATGTATTGGGACGGACTGGGAGGGAACTGGGACGGACTGGGATGCACTGGTAGGGAACTGGGATGTACTGGGAGGAAACTGGAATGTCCCAGTTGACACCCACTTTCCTCCCAGTTTCCTCCCAGTATATCCCAGTTACCTCCCAGTACATCCCAGTAAATCCCAGTTTGCTCCCAGTACATCGCAGTACATTCCAGTTCCGTTCCTGTACATCCCAATACATCCCCGTTCCATGCCAGTACATCCCAGTTTCCTACCAGTTCATCCCCGTACATCCCAATTCCCTCCCGGTTCGCTACCACTTCTTTCCCATTGCCTCCAAATACATCCCAGTTCCGTCCCATTACATCCCAGTACATCCCAGCTCCCTCCCAGTACTGGGAGGGACCTGGGATGTACTGGGAGGCACTACAATGTGCGGGGATGCCCTGGGATGTACAGGCTTGTACTGGGTTGTACCGGGTGGAACTAGCAGGGATTTGGGATGTACCAGGATGTACTGGGAGGTAACTGTTATGTACTGGGAAGGAACAGGGAGGGAACTGGGATGTACTGGTAGGGAACTGGGATGTACTGTGAGGGAACTGGGACGTACTGTGAGGACACTGGGATGTACTGTTATGTACTGGGAGGGAAGTGTTATGTACTGAGGGGAACTGGGACGTACTGGGATGTACTGGGAGGGAACTGTGAAGTACTGGGATGTACTGGGAGGGAACTGGTATGTAGTAGGATGTACTGGGTGGGAACTGGGATGTACCGGGAGGGAACTGGGATGTACTGGGAGGGAACTGGGATGTACTGGGATGTACTGGGAGGGAACTGGTATGTACTGGGAGGGAACTGGTATGTACTGGGAGGGAACTGGGATGTACTGGGGACATACTGGCAGGGAACTGGGATGTACTGGGAGAGGATTGGGATGTACTGGGAGGGAACTTGGATGTACTGGGAGGGAAGTGTTATGTACCAAGGGGGAACTGGGACGTACTGGGATGTAGTGGGAGTGAACTGTGAAGTACTGGGATGTACTTAGAGGGAACTGGGAGGCAACTGGGATGTAGTGGGACGTACTGCAATGGAACTGGGAGTGAACTGTGTGTGAACTGGGAGGGAACTGGGATGTACTGTGAGGGTACTGGGATGTACTGGGAGGGACTGGGAGGGATCTGGGATGTACTGGGCTGCACTGGTAGGGAACTGGGATGTACTGGGAGGACACTGGAATGTCCCAGTTGACACCCACTTCCCTCCCAGTTTCCTCCCAGTATATCCCAGTTTCCTCCCAGTAAATCCCAGTTTCCTCCCAGTAAATCCCAGTTTCCTCCCAGTACATCCCAGTAAATCCCAGTTCGCTCCCAGTACATCCCAATACATCGCCGTACATTCCAGTTCCATTCCTGTACATCCCAATACATCCCCGTTCCATGCCAGTACATCCCAGTTCCCTACCAGTTCATCCCCGTACATCCCAATTCCCTCCCGGTTCACTACCACTTCTTTCCCAGTGCCTCCCAATACATCCCAGATCCGTCCCATTACATCCCAGTACATCCCAGATCCCTCCCAGTACTGGGAGGGAACTGGGATGTACTGGGAGGCACTACAATGTGCGGGGATGCCCTGGGATGTACTGTGGAGGAACTAGGATGTACAGGCTTGTACTGGGTTGTACCGGGTGGAACTAGCAGGGATTTGAAATGTCCTAGGATCTACTGGGATGTACTGGGATGTACTGGGAGGTAACTGTTGTGTACTGGGAGGGAACTGGGATGTACTTGGAGGGAAATGGGAGAGAACTGAGATGTACTGGAGGGAACTGGAATGGAATAAGAGGGAACTAGGACGCACTGGTCGGAAACAGGGACGGAACTGGGATGTACTGGGACGTACTGGGAGGGAACTGGGACGTACTGGGAGGGAACTGGGACGTACTGGGAGGGAACTGTTGTGTACTGGGAGTGAACTGGGAGGGAACTGGTTTGTAGTAGGATGTACTGGGAGGGAACTGGGATGTATTGGGACGGACTGGGAGGGAACTGGGACGGACTGGGATGCACTGGTAGGGAACTGGGATGTACTGGGAGGAAACTGGAATGTCCCAGTTGACACCCACTTTCCTCCCAGTTTCCTCCCAGTATATCCCAGTTACCTCCCAGTACATCCCAGTAAATCCCAGTTTGCTCCCAGTACATCGCAGTACATTCCAGTTCCGTTCCTGTACATCCCAATACATCCCCGTTCCATGCCAGTACATCCCAGTTTCCTACCAGTTCATCCCCGTACATCCCAATTCCCTCCCGGTTCGCTACCACTTCTTTCCCATTGCCTCCAAATACATCCCAGTTCCGTCCCATTACATCCCAGTACATCCCAGGTCCCTCCCAGTACTGGGAGGGAGCTGGGATGTACTGGGAGGCACTACAATGTGCGGGGATGCCCTGGGATGTACTGTGGAGGAACTAGGATGTACAGGCTTGTACTGGGTTGTACCGGGTGGAACTGGCAGGGATTTGGGATGTACCAGGATCTACTGGGATGTACTGGGATGTACTGGGAGGTAACTGTTATGTACTGGGAAGGAACAGGGAGGGAACTGGGATGTACTGGGATGGAACTGGGATGTACTGGGAGGGAACTGGGACGTACTGGGAGGACACTGGGATGTACTGGTATGTACTGGGAGGGAAGTGTTATGTACTGAGGGGAACTGGGACGTACTGGGATGTACTGGGAGGGAACTGTGAAGTACTGGGATGTACTGGGAGTGAACTGGGAGGGAACTGGTATGTAGTGGGAGGGAACTGGTATGTACTGGGAGGGAACTGGGATGTACTGGGATGTAGTGGGAGGGAACTGGGAGGGAACTGGGATGTACTGGGAGGGAACTGGGATGTACTGGGGCATACTGGCAGGGAACTGGGATGTACTGGGAGGGGATTGGGACGGACTGGGAGGGAACTGGGATGTACTGGGCTGCACTGGTAGGGAACTGGGATGTACTGGGAGGAAACTGGAATGTCCCAGTTGACACCCACTTCCCTCCCAATGCCTCCCAGTATATCCCAGTTTCCTCCCAGTATATCCCAGTTTCCTCCCAGTACATCCCAGTAAATCCCAGTTTGCTCCCAGTACATGCCAGTACATCGCAGTACATTCCAGTTCCGTTCCTGTACATCCCAATACATCCCCGTTCCATGCCAGTACATCCCAGTTCCCTACCAGTTCATCCCCGTACATCCCAATTCCCTCCCGGTTCACTACCACTTCTTTCCCAGTTCCGTCCCATTACATCCCAGTTCCGTCCCAGGTCCCTCCCAGTACATCCCAGGTCCCTCCCAGTACATCCCAGTTCCCTCCCAGTACATCCCAGGTCCCTCCCAGTACTGGGAGGGAACTGGGATGTACTGGGAGGGAACTGGGATGTACTGGGTGGAAAGTTGGGAATTGGGATTTACTGGGAGGGAACTGGGATGGACTGGGAGGGAACTGGGATGTAGTGGGACATACTGGGAGGGAACTGGGATGTACTGGGGTGTACTGGGAGGGAACTGTTATGTACCGAGGGGGAACTGGGATGTACTGGGATGTACTGGGAGGTAACTGTTATGTACTGGGAGTGAACAGGGAGGGAACTGGGATGTACTGGTAGGGAACTGGGATGTACTGTGAGGGAACTGTGACGTACTGTGAGGACACTGGGATGTACTGTTATGTACTGGGAGGGAAGTGTTATGTACTGAGGGGAACTGGTGCGTACTGGGATGTACTGGGAGGGAACTGTGAAGTACTGGGATGTACTGGGAGTGAACTGGGAGGGAACTGGTATGTAGTAGGATGTACTGGGTGGGAACTGGGATGTACCAGGATGTACTGGGATGTACTGGGAGGGAACTGGTATGTACTGGGAGGGAACTGGGATGTACTGGGACATACTGGCAGGGAACTGGGATGTACTGGGAGGGGATTGGGACGGACTGGGAGGGAACTGGGATGTACTGGGCTGCACTGGTAGGGAACTGGGATGTACTGGGAGGAAACTGGAATGTCCCAGTTGACACCCACTTCCCTCCCAATGCCTCCCAGTATATCCCAGTTTCCTCCCAGTATATCCCAGTTTCCTCCCAGTACATCCCAGTAAATCCCAGTTCGCTCCCAGTACATCCCAGTACATCGCAGTACATTCCAGTTCCGATCCTGTACATCCCAATACATCCCCGTTCCATGCCAGTACATCCCAGTTTCCTACCAGTTCATCCCCGTACATCCCAATTCCCTCCCGGTTCACTACCACTTCTTTCCCAGTTCCGTCCCATTACATCCCAGTTCCGTCCCATTACATCCCAGTACATCCCAGTTCCCTCCCAGTACATCCCAGGTCCCTCCCAGTACATCCCAGGTCCCTCCCAGTACTGGGAGGGAACTGGGATGTACTGGGAGGCACTACAATGTGCGGGGATGCCCTGGGATGTACTGTGGAGGAACTAGGATGTACAGGCTTGTACTGGGTTGTACCGGGTGGAACTGGCAGGGATTTGGGATGTACCAGGATGTACTGGGAGGTAACTGTTATGTACTGGGAAGGAACAGGGAGGGAACTGGGATGTACTGGTAGGGAACTGGGATGTACTGTGAGGGAACTGGGACGTACTGTGAGGACACTGGGATGTACTGTTATGTACTGGGAGGGAAGTGTTATGTACTGAGGGGAACTGGGACGTACTGGGATGTACTGGGAGGGAACTGTGAAGTACTGGGATGTACTGGGAGTGAACTGGGAGGGAACTGGTATGTAGTAGGATGTACTGGGTGGGAACTGGGATGTACCGGGAGGGAACTGGGATGTACTGGGAGGGAACTGGGATGTACTGGGATGTACTGGGAGGGAACTGGTATGTACTGGGAGGGAACTGGGATGTACTGGGGACAAACTGGCAGGGAACTGGGATGTACTGGGAGGGGATTGGGATGTACTGGGAGGGAACTTGGATGTATTGGGAGGGAAGTGTTATGTACCAAGGGGGAACTGGGACGTACTGGGATGTAGTGGGAGTGAACTGTGAAGTACTGGGATGTACTGTGAGGGAACTGGGAGGCAACTGGGATGTAGTGGGACGTACTGGAATGGAACTGGGAGTGAACTGTGTGTGAACTGGGAGGGAACTGGGATGTACTGTGAGGGTACTGGGATGTACTGGGAGGGACTGGGAGGGATCTGGGATGTACTGGGCTGCACTGGTAGGGAACTGGGATGTACTGGGAGGACACTGGAATGTCCCAGTTGACACCCACTTCCCTCCCAGTTTCCTCCCAGTATATCCCAGTTTCCTCCCAGTAAATCCCAGTTTCCTCCCAGTACATCCCAGTAAATCCCAGTTCGCTCCCAGTACATCCCAATACATCGCCGTACATTCCAGTTCCGTTCCTGTACATCCCAATACATCCCCGTTCCATGCCAGTACATCCCAGTTCCCTACCAGTTCATCCCCGTACATCCCAATTCCCTCCCGATTCACTACCACTTCTTTCCCAGTGCCTCCCAATACATCCCAGTTCCGTCCCATTACATCCCAGTACATCCCAGTTCCCTCCCAGTACATCCCAGTTCCCTCCCAGTACATCCCAGGTCCCTCCCAGTACTGGGAGGGAACTGGGATGTACTGGGAGGCACTACAATGTGCGGGGATGCCCTGGGATGTACTGTGGAGGAACTAGGATGTACAGGCTTGTACTGGGTTGTACCGGGTGGAACTGGCAGGGATTTGGGATGTACCAGGATCTACTGGGATGTACTGGGAGGTAACTGTTATGTACTGGGAAGGAACAGGGAGGGAACTGGGATGTACTGGTAGGGAACTGGGATGTACTGTGAGGGAACTGGGACGTACTGTGAGGACACTGGGATGTACTGTTATGTACTGGGAGGGAAGTGTTATGTACTGAGGGGAACTGGGACGTACTGGGATGTACTGGGAGGGAACTGTGAAGTACTGGGATGTACTGGGAGTGAACTGGGAGGGAACTGGTATGTAGTAGGATGTACTGGGTGGGAACTGGGATGTACCGGGAGGGAACTGGTATGTACCGGGAGGGAACTGGGATGTACTGGGAGGGAACTGGGATGTACTGGGATGTAGTGGGAGGGAACTGGGAGGAAACTGGGATGTACTGGGAGGGAACTGGTATGTACTGGGAGGGAACTGGGATGTACTGGGACATACTGGCAGGGAACTGGGATGTACTGGGAGGGGATTGGGACGGACTGGGAGGGAACTGGGATGTACTGGGCTGCACTGGTAGGCAACTGGGATGTACTGGGAGGAAACTGGAATGTCCCAGTTGACACCCACTTCCCTCCCAATGCCTCCCAGTATATCCCAGTTTCCTCCCAGTATATCCCAGTTTCCTCCCAGTACATCCCAGTAAATCCCAGCTCGCTGCCAGTACATGCCAATACATCGCTGTACATTCCAGTTCTGTTCCTGTACATCCCAATACATCCCCGTTCCATGCCAGTACATCCCAGTTTCCTGCCAGTTCATCCCCGTACATCCCAATTCCCTCCCGGTTCACTACCACTTCTTTCCCAGTGCCTCCCAATACATCCCAGTTCCGTCCCATTACATCCCAGTACGTCCCAGTTCCCTCCCAGTACATCCCAGGTCCCTCCCAGTACTGGGAGGGAACTGGGATGTACTGGGAGGCACTACAACGTGCGGGGATGACCTGGGATGTACTGTGGAGGAACTAGGATGTACAGGCTTGTACTGGGTTGTACCGGGTGGAACTGGCAGGGATTTGGGATGTACCAGGATCTACTGGGATGTACTGGGATGTACTGGGAGGTAACTGTTGTGTACTGGGAGTGAACTGGGAGAGAACTGGGATGTACTGTGAGGGAACTGGGATGTACTGTGAGGACACTGGGATGTACTGGTATGTACTGGGAGGGAAGTGTTATGTACTGAGGGGAACTGGGACGTACTGGGACGTGCTGGGAGGGAACTATGAAGTATTGGGATGTACTTAGAGGGAACTGGGATGTACTGGGAGGGAACTGGGAGTGAACTGGGAGGGAACTGTGAAGTACTGGGATGTACTGGGAGGGAACTGGGATGTACTGGGAGGGAACTGGGATGTACTGGGTGGAAAGTTGGGAATTGGGATTTACTGGGAGGGAACTGGGATGGACTGGGAGGGAACTGGGATGTAGTGGGACATACTGGGAGGGAACTGGGATGTACTGGGGTGTACTGGGAGGGAACTGTTATGTACCGAGGGGGAACTGGGATGTACTGGGATTGAACTGTGAAGTACTGGGATGTACTTAGAGGGAAGTGGGAGGGAACTTGGATGTAGTGGGAGGGAACTGGGGTTTACTTGGAGGAAAGTGGCATGTACTGGGATGTACTGGAATGGAACTGGGAGTGAACTGTGTGTGAACTGTGAGGGAACTGGGATGTACTGTGAGGGAACTGGGATGTACTGGGATGTACTGGGACGGACTGGGAGGGAACTGGGATGTACTGGGAGGGATCTGGGATGTACTGGGCTGCACTGGTAGGGAACTGGGATGTACTGGGAGGAAACTGGAATGTCCCAGTTGACACCCACTTCCCTCCCAATGCCTCCCAGTATATCCCAGTTTCCTCCCAGTATATCCCAGTTTCCTCCCAGTATATCCCAGTTTCCTCCCAGTAAATCCCAGCTCGCTCCCAGTACATGCCAATACATCGCTGTACATTCCAGTTCTGTTCCAGTACATGCCAATACATCCCCGTTCCATGCCAGTACATCCCAGTTTCCTACCAGTTCATCCCCGTACATCCCAATTCCCTCCCGGTTCACTACCACTTCTTTCCCAGTGCCTCCCAATACATCCCAGTTCCGTCCCATTACATCCCAGTACATCCCAGTTCCCTCCCAGTACGTCCCAGTTCCCTCCCAGTACTGGGAGGGAACTGGGACGTACTGGGAGGCACTACAATGTGCGGGGATGTCCTGGGATGTACCGTGGAGGAACTAGGATGTACAGGCTTGTACTGGGTTGTACCGGGTGGAACTGGCAGGGATTTGGGATGTACTGGGATGTACTGGGAGGTAACTGTTATGTACTGGGAAGGAACAGGGAGGGAACTGGGATGTACTGGGAGGAAACTGGGATGTACTGTGAGGGAACTGGGACGTACTGTGAGGACACTGGGATGTACTGTTATGTACTGGGAGGGAAGTGTTATGTGCTGAGGGGAACTGGGACGTACTGGGATGTACTGGGAGGGAACTGTGAAGTACTGGGATGTACTGGGAGTGAACTGGGAGGGAACTGGTATGTAGTAGGATGTACTGGGTGGGAACTGGGATGTACCGGGAGGGAACTGGGATGTACTGGGAGGGAACTGGTATGTACTGGGAGGGAACTGGGATGTACTGGGATGTAGTGGGAGGGAACTGGGATGTACTGGGAGGGAACTGGTATGTACTGGGAGGGAACTGGGATGTACTGGGGCATACTGGCAGGGAACTGGGATGTACTGGGAGGGGATTGGGACGGACTGGGAGGGAACTGGGATGTACTGAGCTGCACTGGTAGGGAACTGGGATGTACTGGCAGGAAACTGGAATGTCCCAGTTGACACCCACTTCCCTCCCAATGCCTCCCAGTATATCCCAGTTTCCTCCCAGTATATCCCAGTTTCCTCCCAGTACATCCCAGTAAATCCCAGCTCGCTCCCAGTACATGCCAATACATCGCTGTACATTCCAGTTCTGTTCCTGTACATCCCAATACATCCCCGTTCCATGCCAGTACATCCCAGTTTCCTACCAGTTCATCCCCGTACATCCCAGTTCCCTCCCGGTTCACTACCACTTCTTTCCCAGTGCCTCCCAATACATCCCAGTTCCGTCCCATTACATCTCAGTACATCCCAGTTCCCTCCCAGTACGTCCCAGTTCCCTCCCAGTACATCCCAGGTCCCTCCCAGTACTGGGAGGGAACTGGGATGTACTGGGAGGCACTACAATGTGCGGGGATGCCCTGGGATGTACTGTGGAGGAACTAGGATGTACAGGCTTGTACTGGGTTGTACCGGGTGGAACTGTCAGGGATTTGGGATGTACCAGGATCTACTGGGATGTACTGGGATGTACTGGGAGGTAACTGTTATGTACTGGGAGTGAACAGGGAGGGAACTGGGATGTACTGGTAGGGAACTGGGATGTACTGTGAGGGAACTGTGACGTACTGTGAGGACACTGGGATGTACTGTTATGTACTGGGAGGGAAGTGTTATGTACTGAGGGGAACTGGTGCGTACTGGGATGTACTGGGAGGGAACTGTGAAGTACTGGGATGTACTGGGAGTGAACTGGGAGGGAACTGGTATGTAGTAGGATGTACTGGGTGGGAACTGGGATGTACCAGGATGTACTGGGATGTAGTGGGAGGGAACTGGTATGTACTGGGAGGGAACTGGGATGTAGTGGGAGGGAACTGGGAGGGAACTGGGATGTACTGGGAGGGAACTGGTATGTACTGGGAGGGAACTGGGATGTACTGGGACATACTGGCAGGGAACTGGGATGTACTGGGAGGGGATTGGGATGTACTGGGAGGGAACTTGGATGTATTGGGAGGGAAGTGTTATGTACCAAGGGGGAACTGGGACGTACTGGGATGTAGTGGGAGTGAACTGTGAAGTACTGGGATGTACTGTGAGGGAACTGGGATGTACTGGGAGGGAACTTTAAAGTACTGGGATGTACTTAGAGGAAACTGGGAGGCAACTGGCATGTACTGGGATGTACTGGAATGGAACTGGGAGTGAACTGTGTGTGAACTGGGAGGGAACTGGGATGTACTGTGAGGGAACTGGGATGTACTGGGATGTACTGGGAGGGACTGGGAGGGATCTGGGATGTACTGGGCTGCACTGGTAGGGAACTGGTATGTACTGGGAGGAAACTGGAATGTAGTAGGATGTACTGGGAGGGAACTGGTATGTACTGGGAGGGAACTGGGATTTACTGGGAGGGAACTGGGATGTACTGGGACATACTGGCAGGGAACTGGGATGTACTGGGAGGGGATTGGGACGGACTGGGAGGGAACTGGGATGTACTGGGCTGCACTGGTAGGGAACTGGGATGTACTGGGAGGAAACTGGAATGTCCCAGTTGACACCCACTTCCCTCCCAATGCCTCCCAGTATATCCCAGTTTCCTCCCAGTATATCCCAGTTTCCTCCCAGTATATCCCAGTTTCCTCCCAGTACATCCCAGCTCGCTCCCAGTACATGCCAATACATCGCTGTACATTCCAGTTCTGTTCCTGTACATCCCAATACATCCCCGTTCCATGCCAGTACATCCCAGTTTCCTACCAGTTCATCCCCGTACATCCCAATTCCCTCCCGGTTCACTACCACTTCTTTCCCAGTGCCTCCCAATACATCCCAGTTCCGTCCCATTACATCTCAGTACATCCCAGTTCCCTCCCAGTACGTCCCAGTTCCCTCCCAGTACATCCCAGCTCCCTCCCAGTACTGGGAGGGACCTGGGATGTACTGGGAGGCACTACAATGTGCGGGGATGCCCTGGGATGTACTGTGGAGGAACTAGGATGTACAGGCTTGTACTGGGTTGTACCGGGTGGAACTGGCAGGGATTTGGGATGTACTGGGATGTACTGGGATGTACTGGGAGGTAACTGTTATGTACTGGGAGGTAACTGTTATGTACTGGGAGTGAACTGGGAGGGAACTGGGATGTACTGGGAGGGAACTGGGACGTACTGTGAGGACACTGGGATGTACTGGTATGTACTGGGAGGGAAGTGTTATGTACTGAGGGGAACTGGGACGTACTGGGATGTACTGGGAGGGAACTGTGAAGTACTGGGATGTACTGGGAGTGAACTGGGAGGGAACTGGTATGTAGTAGGATGTACTGGGTGGGAACTGGGATGTACTGGGAGGGAACTGGTATGTACTGGGATGTAGTGGGAGGGAACTGGGAGGGAACTGGGATGTACTGGGAGGGAACTGGGATGTACTGGGACATACTGGCAGGGAACTGGGATGTACTGGGAGGGGATTGGGACGGACTGGGAGGGAACTGGGATGTGCTGGGCTGCACTGGTAGGGAACTGGGATGTACTGGGAGGAAACTGGAATGTCCCAGTTGACACCCACTTCCCTCCCAATGCCTCCCAGTATATCCCAGTTTCCTCCCAGTATATCCCAGTTTCCTCCCAGTACATCCCAGTAAATCCCAGCTCGCTCTCAGTACATCCCAGTACATCACAGTACATTCCAGTTCCGTTCCTGTACATCCCAATACATCCCCGTTCCATGCCAGTACATCCCAGTTTCCTACCAGTTCATCCCCGTACATCCCAATTCCCTCCCGGTTCACTACCACTTCTTTCCCAGTGCCTCCCAATACATCCCAGTTCCGTCCCATTACATCCCAGTACATCCCAGTTCCCTCCCAGTACGTCCCAGTTCCCTCCCAGTACATCCCAGGTCCCTCCCAGTACTGGGAGGGAACTGGGATGTACTGGGAGGCACTACAATGTGCGGGGATGCCCTGGGATGTACTGTGGAGGAACTAGGATGTACAGGCTTGTACTGGGTTGTACCGGGTGGAACTGGCAGGGATTTGGGATGTACCAGGATCTACTGGGATGTACTGGGATGTACTGGGAGGTAACTGTTATGTACTGGGAGTGAACAGGGAGGGAACTGGGATGTACTGTGAGGGAACTGTGACGTACTGTGAGGACACTGGGATGTACTGTTATGTACTGGGAGGGAAGTGTTATGTACTGAGGGGAACTGGTGCGTACTGGGATGTACTGGGAGGGAACTGTGAAGTACTGGGATGTACTGGGAGTGAACTGGGAGGGAACTGGTATGTAGTAGGATGTACTGGGTGGGAACTGGGATGTACCAGGATGTACTGGGATGTACTGGGAGGGAACTGGTATGTAGTGGGAGGGAACTGGGATGTAGTGGGAGGGAACTGGGAGGGAACTGGGATGTACTGGGAGGGAACTGGTATGTACTGGGAGGGAACTGGGATGTACTGGGACATACTGGCAGGGAACTGGGATGTACTGGGAGGGGATTGGGATGTACTGGGAGGGAACTTGGATGTATTGGGAGGGAAGTGTTATGTACCAAGGGGGAACTGGGACGTACTGGGATGTAGTGGGAGTGAACTGTGAAGTACTGGGATGTACTGTGAGGGAACTGGGATGTACTGGGAGGGAACTTTAAAGTACTGGGATGTACTTAGAGGAAACTGGGAGGCAACTGGCATGTACTGGGATGTACTGGAATGGAACTGGGAGTGAACTGTGTGTGAACTGGGAGGGAACTGGGATGTACTGTGAGGGAACTGGGATGTACTGGGAGGGACTGGGAGGGACTGGGAGGGATCTGGGATGTACTGGGCTGCACTGGTAGGGAACTGGTATGTACTGGGAGGAAACTGGAATGTAGTAGGATGTACTGGGAGGGAACTGGTATGTACTGGGAGGGAACTGGGATTTACTGGGAGGGAACTGGGATGTACTGGGACATACTGGCAGGGAACTGGGATGTACTGGGAGGGGATTGGGACGGACTGGGAGGGAACTGGGATGTACTGGGCTGCACTGGTAGGGAACTGGGATGTACTGGGAGGAAACTGGAATGTCTCAGTTGACACCCACTTCCCTCCCAATGCCTCCCAGTATATCCCAGTTTCCTCCCAGTATATCCCAGTTTCCTCCCAGTATATCCCAGTTTCCTCCCAGTAAATCCCAGCTCGCTGCCAGTACATGCCAATACATTGCTGTACATTCCAGTTCTGTTCCTGTACATCCCAATACATCCCCGTTCCATGCCAGTACATCCCAGTTTCCTACCAGTTCATCCCCGTACATCCCAATTCCCTCCCGGTTCACTACCACTTCTTTCCCAGTGCCTCCCAATACATCCCAGTTCCGTCCCATTACATCCCAGTACATCCCAGTTCCCTCCCAGTACTGGGAGGGAACTGGGACGTACTGGGAGGCACTACAATGTGCGGGGATGTCCTGGGATGTACCGTGGAGGAACTAGGATGTACAGGCTTGTACTGGGTTGTACCGGGTGGAACTGGCAGGGATTTGGGATGTACTGGGATGTACTGGGAGGTAACTGTTATGTACTGGGAAGGAACAGGGAGGGAACTGGGATGTACTGGGAGGAAACTGGGATGTACTGTGAGGGAACTGGGACGTACTGTGAGGACACTGGGATGTACTGTTATGTACTGGGAGGGAAGTGTTATGTGCTGAGGGGAACTGGGACGTACTGGGATGTACTGGGAGGGAACTGTGAAGTACTGGGATGTACTGGGAGTGAACTGGGAGGGAACTGGTATGTAATGAGGATGTACTGGGTGGAAACTGGGATGTACCGGGAGGGAACTGGGATGTACTGGGAGGGAACTGGTATGTACTGGGAGGGAACTGGGATGTACTGGGATGTAGTGGGAGGGAACTGGGATGTACTGGGAGGGAACTGGGATTTACTGGGAGGGAACTGGGATGTACTGGGGCATACTGGCAGGGAACTGGGATGTACTGGGAGGCACTACAATGTGCGGGGATGCCCTGGGATGTACTGTGGAGGAACTAGGATGTACAGGCTTGTACTGGGTTGTACCGGGTGGAACTGGCAGGGATTTGGGATGTACCAGGATCTACTGGGATGTACTGGGAGGTAACTGTTATGTACTGGGAGTGAACTGGGAGGTAACTGGGACGTACTGGTAGGGAACTGGGATGTACTGTGAGGGAACTGGGACGTACTGTGAGGACACTGGGATGTACTGTTATGTACTGGGAGGGAAGTGTTATGTACTGAGGGGAACTGGGACGTACTGGGATGTACTGGGATGGAACTGTGAAGTACTGGGATGTACTGGGAGTGAACTGGGAGGGAACTGGTATGTAGTAGGATGTACTGGGTGGGAACTGGGATGTACCAGGATGTACTGGGATGTACTGGGAGGGAACTGGTATGTACTGGGAGGGAACTGGGATGTAGTGGGAGGGAACTGGGAGGGAACTGGGATGTACTGGGAGGGAACTGGTATGTACTGGGAGGGAACTGGGATGTACTGGTATGTACTGGGAGGGAACTGGGATGTACTGGGAGGGGATTGGGATGTACTGGGAGGGAACTTGGATGTATTGGGAGGGAAGTGTTATGTACCAAGGGGGAACTGGGACGTACTGGGATGTAGTGGGAGTGAACTGTGAAGTACTGGGATGTACTGTGAGGGAACTGGGATGTACTGGGAGAGAACTTTAAAGTACTGGGATGTACTGTGAGGGAACTGGGAGGCAACTGGCATGTACTGGGATGTACTGGAATGGAACTGGGAGTGAACTGTGTGTGAACTGGGAGGGAACTGGGGTGTACTGGGAGGAAACTGGAATGTCCCAGTTGACACCCACTTCCCTCCCAGGTTCCTCCCAGTATATCCCAGTTTCCTCCCAGTATATCCCAGTTTCCTCCCAGTACATCCCAGTAAATCCCAGCTCGCTGCCAGTACATCCCAATACATCGCCGTACATTCCAGTTCCGTTCCTGTCCATCCCAATACATCCCCGTTCCATGCCAGTACATCCCAGTTTCCTACCAGTTCATCCCCGTACATCCCAATTCCCTCCCGGTTCACTACCACTTCTTTCCCAGTGCCTCCCAATACATCCCAGTTCCGTCCCATTACATCCCAGTACATCCCAGTTCCTTCCCAGTACATCCCAGTTCCCTCCCAGTACTGGGAGGGACCTGGGATGTACTGGGAGGCACTACAATGTGCGGGGATGCCCTGGGATGTACTGTGGAGGAACTAGGATGTACAGGCTTGTACTGGGTTGTACCGGGTGGAACTGGCAGGGATTTGGGATGTACCAGGATCTACTGGGATGTACTGGGATGTACTGGGAGGTAACTGTTATGTACTGGGAGTGAACTGGGAGGTAACTGGGACGTACTGGTAGGGAACTGGGATGTACTGTGAGGGAACTGGGACGTACTGTGAGGACACTGGGATGTACTGTTATGTACTGGGAGGGAAGTGTTATGTACTGAGGGGAACTGGTGCGTACTGGGATGTACTGGGATGGAACTGTGAAGTACTGGGATGTACTGGGAGTGAACTGGGAGGGAACTGGTATGTAGTAGGATGTACTGGGTGGGAACTGGGATGTACCAGGATGTACTGGGATGTAGTGGGAGGGAACTGGAATGTACTGGGAGGGAACTGGGATGTAGTGGGAGGGAACTGGGAGGGAACTGGGATGTACTGGGAGGGAACTGGTATGTACTGGGAGGGAACTGGGATGTACTGGGATGTACTGGCAGGGAACTGGGATGTACTGGGAGGGGATTGGGATGTACTGGGAGGGAACTTGGATGTATTGGGAGGGAAGTGTTATGTACCAAGGGG
Organism: Phalacrocorax aristotelis; assembly: GCF_949628215.1. NCBI lineage: Eukaryota > Metazoa > Chordata > Aves > Suliformes > Phalacrocoracidae > Phalacrocorax > Phalacrocorax aristotelis. Next base: position 80,298 of record NW_027441240.1, on the reverse strand, counting down.
GAACTGGGACGTACTGGGATGTAGTGGGAGTGAACTGTGAAGTACTGGGATGTACTGTGAGGGAACTGGGATGTACTGGGAGAGAACTTTAAAGTACTGGGATGTACTGTGAGGGAACTGGGAGGCAACTGGCATGTACTGGGATGTACTGGAATGGAACTGGGAGTGAACTGTGTGTGAACTGGGAGGGAACTGGGGTGTACTGGGAGGAAACTGGAATGTCCCAGTTGACACCCACTTCCCTCCCAATGCCTCCCAGTATATCCCAGTTTCCTCCCAGTATATCCCAGTTTCCTCCCAGTACATCCCAGTAAATCCCAGCTCGCTGCCAGTACATCCCAATACATCGCCGTACATTCCAGTTCCGTTCCTGTCCATCCCAATACATCCCCGTTCCATGCCAGTACATCCCAGTTTCCTACCAGTTCATCCCCGTACATCCCAATTCCCTCCCGGTTCACTACCACTTCTTTCCCAGTGCCTCCCAATACATCCCAGTTCCGTCCCATTACATCCCAGTTCCGTCCCATTACATCCCAGTACATCCCAGTTCCCTCCCAGTACTGGGAGGGACCTGGGATGTACTGGGAGGCACTACAATGTGCGGGGATGCCCTGGGATGTACTGTGGAGGAACTAGGATGTACAGGCTTGTACTGGGTTGTACCGGGTGGAACTGGCAGGGATTTGGGATGTACCAGGATCTACTGGGATGTACTGGGAGGTAACTGTTATGTAATGGGAAGGAACAGGGAGGGAACTGGGATGTACTGGTAGGGAACTGGGATGTACTGTGAGGGAACTGGGACGTAGTGTGAGGACACTGGGATGTACTGGTATGTACTGGGAGGGAAGTGTTATGTACTGAGGGGAACTGGGACGTACTGGGATGTACTGGGAGGGAACTGTGAAGTACTGGGATGTACTGGGAGTGAACTGGGAGGGAACTGGTATGTAGTAGGATGTACTGGGTGGGAACTGGGATGTACCAGGATGTACTGGGATGTAGTGGGAGGGAACTGGTATGTACTGGGAGGGAACTGGGATGTACTGGGATGTAGTGGGAGGGAACTGGGAGGGAACTGGGATGTACTGGGAGGGAACTGGTATGTACTGGGAGGGAACTGGGATGTACTGGGACATACTGGCAGGGAACTGGGATGTACTGGGAGGGGATTGGGACGGACTGGGAGGGAACTGGGATGTACTGGGCTGCACTGGTAGGGAACTGGGATGTACTGGGAGGAAACTGGAATGTCCCAGTTGACACCCACTTCCCTCCCAATGCCTCCCAGTATATCCCAGTTTCCTCCCAGTATATCCCAGTTTCCTCCCAGTACATCCCAGTAAATCCCAGCTCGCTGCCAGTACATGCCAATACATCGCTGTACATTCCAGTTCTGTTCCTGTACATCCCAATACATCCCCGTTCCATGCCAGTACATCCCAGTTCCCTACCAGTTCATCCCCGTACATCCCAATTCCCTCCCGGTTCACTACCACTTCTTTCCCAGTTCCGTCCCATTACATCCCAGTTCCGTCCCATTACATCCCAGTACATCCCAGTTCCCTCCCAGTACATCCCAGGTCCCTCCCAGTACATCCCAGGTCCCTCCCAGTACTGGGAGGGAACTGGGATGTACTGGGAGGCACTACAATGTGCGGGGATGCCCTGGGATGTACTGTGGAGGAACTAGGATGTACAGGCTTGTACTGGGTTGTACCGGGTGGAACTGGCAGGGATTTGGGATGTACCAGGATCTACTGGGATGTACTGGGATGTACTGGGAGGTAACTGTTATGTACTGGGAGTGAACAGGGAGGGAACTGGGACGTACTGGTAGGGAACTGGGATGTACTGTGAGGGAACTGGGACGTAGTGTGAGGACACTGGGATGTACTGGTATGTACTGGGAGGGAAGTGTTATGTACTGAGGGGAACTGGGACGTACTGGGATGTACTGGGATGGAACTGTGAAGTACTGGGATGTACTGGGAGTGAACTGGGAGGGAACTGGTATGTAGTAGGATGTACTGGGTGGGAACTGGGATGTACCAGGATGTACTGGGATGTACTGGGAGGGAACTGGGATGTAGTGGGAGGGAACTGGGAGGGAACTGGGATGTACTGGGAGGGAACTGGGATGTACTGGGAGGGAACTGGGATGTACTGGGACATACTGGCAGGGAACTGGGATGTACTGGGAGGGAATTGGGATGTACTGGGAGGGAACTTGGATGTATTGGGAGGGAAGTGTTATGTACCAAGGGGGAACTGGGACGTACTGGGATGTAGTGGGAGTGAACTGTGAAGTACTGGGATGTACTGTGAGGGAACTGGGATGTACTGGGAGGGAACTTTAAAGTACTGGGATGTACTTAGAGGAAACTGGGAGGCAACTGGCATGTACTGGGATGTACTGGAATGGAACTGGGAGTGAACTGTGTGTGAACTGGGAGGGAACTGGGATGTACTGTGAGGGAACTGGGATGTACTGGGATGTACTGGGAGTGAACTGGGAGGGATCTGGGATGTACTGGGCTGCACTGGTAGGGAACTGGGATGTACTGGGAGGAAACTGGAATGTCCCAGTTGACACCCACTTCCCTCCCAGTTTCCTCCCAGTATATCCCAGTTTCCTCCCAGTATATCCCAGTTTCCTCCCAGTACATCCCAGTAAATCCCAGTTCGCTCCCAGTACATCCCAATACATCGCCGTACATTCCAGTTCCGTTCCTGTCCATCCCAATACACCCCCGTTCCATGCCAGTACATCCCAGTTTCCTACCAGTTCATCCCCGTACATCCCAATTCCCTCCCGGTTCACTACCACTTCTTTCCCAGTGCCTCCCAATACATCCCAGTTCCGTCCCATTACATCCCAGTACATCCCAGTTCCCTCCCAGTACTGTGAGGGAACTGGGACGTACTGTGAGGACACTGGGATGTACTGTTATGTACTGGGAGGGAAGTGTTATGTACTGAGGGGAACTGGGACGTACTGGGATGTACTGGGAGGGAACTGTGAAGTACTGGGATGTACTGGGAGTGAACTGGGAGGGAACTGGTATGTAGTAGGATGTACTGGGTGGGAACTGGGATGTACCAGGATGTACTGGGAGGGAACTGGGATTTACTGGGAGGGAACTGGGATGTACTGGGACATACTGGCAGGGAACTGGGATGTACTGGGAGGGGATTGGGACGGACTGGGAGGGAACTGGGATGTACTGGGAGGGATCTGGGATGTACTGGGCTGCACTGGTAGGGAACTGGGATGTACTGGGAGGAAACTGGAATGTCCCAGTTGACACCCACTTCCCTCCCAGTGCCTCCCAGTATATCCCAGTTTCCTCCCAGTACATCCCAGTAAATCCCAGTTTGCTCCCAGTACATCCCAGTACATCGCAATACATTCCAGTTCCGTTCCTGTACATCCCAATACATCCCCGTTCCATGCCAATACATCCCAGTTCCCTACCAGTTCATCCCCGTACATCCCAATTCCCTCCCGGTTCACTACCACTTCTTTCCCATTTCCGTCCCATTACATCCCAGTTCCGTCCCATTACATCCCAGTACATCCCAGCTCCCTCCCAGTAAGGGAGGGACCTGGGATGTACTGGGAGGCACTACAATGTGCGGGGATGCCCTGGGATGTACTGTGGAGGAACTAGGATGTACAGGCTTGTACTGGGTTGTACCGGGTGGAACTGGCAGGGATTTGGGATGTACCAGGATCTACTGGGATGTACTAGGAGGTAACTGTTATGTACTGGGAAGGAACAGGGAGGGAACTGGGATGTACTGGGAGGGAACTGGGATGTACTGGGAGGGAACTGGGACGTACTGTGAGGACACTAGGATGTACTGTTATGTACTGGGAGGGAAGTGTTATGTACTGAGGGGAACTGGGACGTACTGGGATGTACTGGGAGGGAACTGTGAAGTACTGGGATGTACTGGGAGTGAACTGGGAGGGAACTGGTATGTAGTAGGATGTACTGGGTGGGAACTGGGATGTACCGGGAGGGAACTGGTATGTACTGGGAGGGAACTGGTATGTACTGGGAGGCACTACAATGTGCGGGGATGTCCTGGGATGTACCGTGGAGGAACTAGGATGTACAGGCTTGTACTGGGTTGTACCGGGTGGAACTGGCAGGGATTTGGGATGTACCAGGATCTACTGGGATGTACTGGGATGTACTGGGAGGTAACTGTTGTGTACTGGGAGTGAACTGGGAGGGAGCTGGGATGTACTGGGAGGCACTACAATGTGCGGGGATGCCCTGGGATGTACTGTGGAGGAACTAGGATGTACAGGCTTGTACTCGGTTGTACCGGGTGGAACTGGCAGGGATTTGAAATGTCCTAGTATCTACTAGGATGTACTGGGATGTACTGGGAGGTAACTGTTGTGTACTGGGAGTGAACTGGGAGGGAACTGTGAAGTACTGGGATGTACTTAGAGGGAACTGGGATGTACTGGGAGGGAACTGGGATGTACTGGGTGGAAAGTGTTGGGAATTGGGATTTACTGGGAGGGAACTGGGATGGACTGGGAGGGAACTGGGATGTAGTGGGACATACTGGGAGGGAACTGGGATGTACTGGGGTGTACTGGGAGGGAATTGTTATGTACCGAGGGGGAACTGGGATGTACTGGGAGTGAACTGTGAAGTACTGGGATGTACTTAGAGGGAAGTGGGAGGGAACTTGAATGTAGTGGGAGGGTACTGGGATTTACTTGGAGGAAAGTGGCATGTACTGGGCTGTACTGGAATGGAACTGGGAGTGAACTGTGTGTGAACTGTGAGGGAACTGGGATGTACTGTGAGGGAACTGGGATGTACTGGGACGTACTGGGACAGACTGGGACGGATCTGGGATGTACTGGGAGAGATCTGGGATGTACTGGGAGGCACTACAATGTGCGGGGATGCCCTGGGATGTACTGTGGAGGAACTAGGATGTACAGGCTTGTACTGGGTTGTACCGGGTGGAACTGGCAGGGATTTGGGATGTACCAGGATGTACTGGGATGTACTGGGATGTACTGGGAGGTAACTGTTATGTACTGGGAAGGAACAGGGAGGGAACTGGGATGTACTGGTAGGGAACTGGGATGTACTGTGAGGGAACTGGGACGTACTGTGAGGACACTGGGATGTACTGTTATGTACTGGGAGGGAAGTGTTATGTACTGAGGGGAACTGGGACGTACTGGGATGTACTGGGAGGGAACTGTGAAGTACTGGGATGTACTGGGAGTGAACTGGGAGGGAACTGGTATGTAGTAGGATGTACTGGGTGGGAACTGGGATGTACTGGGATGTACTGGGAGGGAACTGGTATGTACTGGGAGGGAACTGGGATTTACTGGGAGGGAACTGGGATGTACTGGGACATACTGGCAGGGAACTGGGATGTACTGGGAGGGGATTGGGACGGACTGGGAGGGAACTGGGATGTACTGGGCTGCACTGGTAGGGAACTGGGATGTACTGGGAGGAAACTGGAATGTCCCAGTTGACACCCACTTCCCTCCCAATGCCTCCCAGTATATCCCAGTTTCCTCCCAGTATATCCCAGTTTCCTCCCAGTACATCCCAGTAAATCCCAGTTCGCTCCCAGTACATCCCAGTACATCGCAGTACATTCCAGTTCCGTTCCTGTACATCCCAATACATCCCCGTTCCATGCCAGTACATCCCAGTTTCCTACCAGTTCATCCCCGTACATCCCAGTTCCCTCCCGGTTCACTACCACTTCTTTCCCAGTTCCGTCCCATTACATCCCAGTACATCCCAGTTCCCTCCCAGTACGTCCCAGTTCCCTCCCAGTACTGGGAGGGAACTGGGACGTACTGGGAGGCACTACAATGTGCGGGGATGCCCTGGGATGTACTGTGGAGGAACTAGGATGTACAGGCTTGTACTGGGTTGTACCGGGTGGAACTGGCATGGATTTGGGATGTACCAGGATCTACTGGGATGTACTGGCATGTACTGGGAGGTATCTGTTATGTACTGGGAGTGAACTGGGAGGGGACTGGGATGTACTGGGACGGACTGGGAGGGAACTGGGACGGACTGGGATGCACTGGTAGGGAACTGGGATGTACTGGGAGGAAACTGGAATGTCCCAGTTGACACCCACTTTCCTCCCAGTTTCCTCCCAGTACATCCCAGTAAATCCCAGTTTGCTCCCAGTACATCCCAGTACATTCCAGTTCCGTTCCTGTACATCCCAATACATCCCCGTTCCATGCCAGTACATCCCAGTTCCCTACCAGTTCATCCCCGTACATCCCAATTCCCTCCCGGTTCGCTACCACTTCTTTCCCAGTGCCTCCCAATACATCCCAGTTCCGTCCCATTACATCCCAGTACATCCCAGGTCCCTCCCAGTACATCCCAGGTCCCTCCCAGTACATCCCAGGTCCCTCCCAGTACATCCCAGGTCCCTCCCCGTTAATCCTAGGTCCCTCCCAGTACTGGGAGGGACCTGGGATGTACTGGGAGGCACTACAATGTGCGGGGATGCCCTGGGATGTACTGTGGAGGAACTAGGATGTACAGGCTTGTACTGGGTTGTACCGGGTGGAACTGGCAGGGATTTGGGATGTACCAGGATCTACTAGGATGTACTGGGAGGTAACTGTTATGTACTGGGAGTGAACTGGGAGGGAACTGGGACGTACCGTGAGGACACTGGGATGTACTGGTATGTACTGGGAGGGAAGTGTTATGTACTGAGGGGAACTGGGACGTACTGGGATGTACTGGGAGGGAACTGTGAAGTACTGGGATGTACTGGGAGTGAACTGGGAGGGAACTGGTATGTAGTGGGATGTACCAGGATGTACTGGGAGGGAACTGGTATGTACTGGGAGGGAACTGGGATGTACTGGGATGTAGTGGGAGGTAACTGGGAGGGAACTGGGATGTACTGGGAGGGAACTGGTATGTACTGGGAGGGAACTGGGATGTACTGGGACATACTGGCAGGGAACTGCGATGTACTGAGAGGGGATTGGGACGGACTGGGAGGGAACTGGGATGTACTGGGCTGCACTGGTAGGGAACTGGGATGTACTGGGAGGAAACTGGAATGTCCCAGTTGACACCCACTTCCCTCCCAATGCCTCCCAGTATATCCCAGTTTCCTCCCAGTACATCCCAGTAAATCCCAGCTCGCTGCCAGTACATGCCAATACATCGCTGTACATTCCAGTTCTGTTCCTGTCCATCCCAATACATCCCCGTTCCATGCCAGTACATCCCAGTTCCCTACCAGTTCATCCCCGTACATCCCAATTCCCTCCCGGTTCACTACCACTTCTTTCCCAGTTCCGTCCCATTACATCCCAGTTCCGTCCCAGGTCCCTCCCAGTACATCCCAGTTCCCTCCCAGTACATCCCAGGTCCCTCCCAGTACTGGGAGGGAACTGGGATGTACTGGGAGGCACTACAATGTGCGGGGATGCCCTGGGATGTACTGTGGAGGAACTAGGATGTACAGGCTTGTACTGGGTTGTACCGGGTGGAACTAGCAGGGATTTGAAATGTCCTGGGATGTACTGGGATGTACTGGGAGGTAACTGTTGTGTACTGGGAGTGAACTGGGAGGGAACTGGGATGTACTTGGAGGGAAATGGGAGAGAACTGAGATATACTGGAGGGAACTGGAATGGAATAAGGGGGAACTAGGACGCACTGGTCGGAAACAGGGACGGAACTGGGATGTACTGGGACGTACTGGGAGGGAACTGGGACGTACTGGGAGGGAACTGGGACGTACTGGGAGGGAACTGTTGTGTACTGGGAGTGAACTGGGAGGGAACTGGTATGTAGTAGGATGTACTGGGAGGGAACTGGGATGTATTGGGACGGACTGGGAGGGAACTGGGACGGACTGGGATGCACTGGTAGGGAACTGGGATGTACTGGGAGGAAACTGGAATGTCCCAGTTGACACCCACTTTCCTCCCAGTTTCCTCCCAGTATATCCCAGTTACCTCCCAGTACATCCCAGTAAATCCCAGTTTGCTCCCAGTACATCGCAGTACATTCCAGTTCCGTTCCTGTACATCCCAATACATCCCCGTTCCATGCCAGTACATCCCAGTTTCCTACCAGTTCATCCCCGTACATCCCAATTCCCTCCCGGTTCGCTACCACTTCTTTCCCATTGCCTCCAAATACATCCCAGTTCCGTCCCATTACATCCCAGTACATCCCAGCTCCCTCCCAGTACTGGGAGGGACCTGGGATGTACTGGGAGGCACTACAATGTGCGGGGATGCCCTGGGATGTACTGTGGAGGAACTAGGATGTACAGGCTTGTACTGGGTTGTACCGGGTGGAACTGGCAGGGATTTGTGATGTACCAGGATGTACTGGGAGGTAACTGTTATGTACTGGGAAGGAACAGGGAGGGAACTGGGATGTACTGGTAGGGAACTGGGATGTACTGGGAGGGAACTGGGACGTACTGGGAGGACACTGGGATGTACTGTTATGTACTGGGAGGGAAGTGTTATGTACTGAGGGGAACTGGGACGTACTGGGATGTACTGGGAGGGAACTGTGAAGTACTGGGATGTACTGGGAGTGAACTGGGAGGGAACTGGTATGTAGTAGGATGTACTGGGAGGGAACTGGGATGTACTGGGAGGGAACTGGGATGTACTAGGAGGGAACTGGGATGTAGTGGGAGGGAACTGGTATGTACTGGGAGGGAACTGGGATGTACTGGGGACATACTGGCAGGGAACTGGGATGTAGTGGGAGGGGTTTGGGATGTACTGGGAGGGAACTTGGATGTATTGGGAGGGAAGTGTTATGTACCAAGGGGGAACTGGGACGTACTGGGATGTAGTGGGAGTGAACTGTGAAGTACTGGGATGTACTTAGAGGGAACTGGGATGTACTGGGAGGGAACTTTGAAGTACTGGGATGTACTTAGAGGAAACTGGGAGGCAACTGGGATGTAGTGGGACGTACTGGAATGGAACTGGGAGTGAACTGTGTGTGAACTGGGAGGGAACTGGGATGTACTGTGAGGGTACTGGGATGTACTGGGAGGGACTGGGAGGGATCTGGGATGTACTGGGCTGCACTGGTAGGGAACTGGGATGTACTGGGAGGACACTGGAATGTCCCAGTTGACACCCACTTCCCTCCCAGTTTCCTCCCAGTATATCCCAGTTTCCTCCCAGTATATCCCAGTTTCCTCCCAGTAAATCCCAGTTTCCTCCCAGTACATCCCAGTAAATCCCAGTTCGCTCCCAGTACATCCCAATACATCGCCGTACATTCCAGTTCCTTTCCTGTACATCCCAATACATCCCCGTTCCATGCCAGTACATCCCAGTTCCCTCCCGGTTCACTACCACTTCTTTCCCAGTGCCTCCCAATACATCCCAGTTCCGTCCCATTACATCCCAGTACATCCCAGTTCCCTCCCAGTACATCCCAGTTCCCTCCCAGTACTGGGAGGGAACTGGGATGTACTGGGAGGCACTACAATGTGCGGGGATGCCCTGGGATGTACTGTGGAGGAACTAGGATGTACAGGCTTGTACTGGGTTGTACCGGGTGGAACTAGCAGGGATTTGAAATGTCCTAGGATCTACTGGGATGTACTGGGATGTACTGGGAGGTAACTGTTGTGTACTGGGAGTGAACTGGGAGGGAACTGGGATGTACTTGGAGGGAAATGGGAGAGAACTGAGATGTACTGGAGGGAACTGGAATGGAATAAGAGGGAACTAGGACGCACTGGTCGGAAACAGGGACGGAACTGGGATGTACTGGGACGTACTGGGAGGGAACTGTTGTGTACTGGGAGTGAACTGGGAGGGAACTGGTATGTAGTAGGATGTACTGGGAGGGAACTGGGATGTATTGGGACGGACTGGGAGGGAACTGGGACGGACTGGGATGCACTGGTAGGGAACTGGGATGTACTGGGAGGAAACTGGAATGTCCCAGTTGACACCCACTTTCCTCCCAGTTTCCTCCCAGTATATCCCAGTTACCTCCCAGTACATCCCAGTAAATCCCAGTTTGCTCCCAGTACATCGCAGTACATTCCAGTTCCGTTCCTGTACATCCCAATACATCCCCGTTCCATGCCAGTACATCCCAGTTTCCTACCAGTTCATCCCCGTACATCCCAATTCCCTCCCGGTTCGCTACCACTTCTTTCCCATTGCCTCCAAATACATCCCAGTTCCGTCCCATTACATCCCAGTACATCCCAGGTCCCTCCCAGTACTGGGAGGGAGCTGGGATGTACTGGGAGGCACTACAATGTGCGGGGATGCCCTGGGATGTACTGTGGAGGAACTAGGATGTACAGGCTTGTACTGGGTTGTACCGGGTGGAACTAGCAGGGATTTGGGATGTACCAGGATGTACTGGGAGGTAACTGTTATGTACTGGGAAGGAACAGGGAGGGAACTGGGATGTACTGGTAGGGAACTGGGATGTACTGTGAGGGAACTGGGACGTACTGTGAGGACACTGGGATGTACTGTTATGTACTGGGAGGGAAGTGTTATGTACTGAGGGGAACTGGGACGTACTGGGATGTACTGGGAGGGAACTGTGAAGTACTGGGATGTACTGGGAGGGAACTGGTATGTAGTAGGATGTACTGGGTGGGAACTGGGATGTACCGGGAGGGAACTGGGATGTACTGGGAGGGAACTGGGATGTACTGGGATGTACTGGGAGGGAACTGGTATGTACTGGGAGGGAACTGGTATGTACTGGGAGGGAACTGGGATGTACTGGGGACATACTGGCAGGGAACTGGGATGTACTGGGAGGGGATTGGGATGTACTGGGAGGGAACTTGGATGTACTGGGAGGGAAGTGTTATGTACCAAGGGGGAACTGGGACGTACTGGGATGTAGTGGGAGTGAACTGTGAAGTACTGGGATGTACTTAGAGGGAACTGGGAGGCAACTGGGATGTAGTGGGACGTACTGCAATGGAACTGGGAGTGAACTGTGTGTGAACTGGGAGGGAACTGGGATGTACTGTGAGGGTACTGGGATGTACTGGGAGGGACTGGGAGGGATCTGGGATGTACTGGGCTGCACTGGTAGGGAACTGGGATGTACTGGGAGGACACTGGAATGTCCCAGTTGACACCCACTTCCCTCCCAGTTTCCTCCCAGTATATCCCAGTTTCCTCCCAGTAAATCCCAGTTTCCTCCCAGTAAATCCCAGTTTCCTCCCAGTACATCCCAGTAAATCCCAGTTCGCTCCCAGTACATCCCAATACATCGCCGTACATTCCAGTTCCGTTCCTGTACATCCCAATACATCCCCGTTCCATGCCAGTACATCCCAGTTCCCTCCCGGTTCACTACCACTTCTTTCCCAGTGCCTCCCAATACATCCCAGTTCCGTCCCATTACATCCCAGTACATCCCAGTTCCCTCCCAGTACATCCCAGTTCCCTCCCAGTACTGGGAGGGAACTGGGATGTACTGGGAGGCACTACAATGTGCGGGGATGCCCTGGGATGTACTGTGGAGGAACTAGGATGTACAGGCTTGTACTGGGTTGTACCGGGTGGAACTAGCAGGGATTTGAAATGTCCTAGGATCTACTGGGATGTACTGGGATGTACTGGGAGGTAACTGTTGTGTACTGGGAGTGAACTGGGAGGGAACTGGGATGTACTTGGAGGGAAATGGGAGAGAACTGAGATGTACTGGAGGGAACTGGAATGGAATAAGAGGGAACTAGGACGCACTGGTCGGAAACAGGGACGGAACTGGGATGTACTGGGACGTACTGGGAGGGAACTGTTGTGTACTGGGAGTGAACTGGGAGGGAACTGGTATGTAGTAGGATGTACTGGGAGGGAACTGGGATGTATTGGGACGGACTGGGAGGGAACTGGGACGGACTGGGATGCACTGGTAGGGAACTGGGATGTACTGGGAGGAAACTGGAATGTCCCAGTTGACACCCACTTTCCTCCCAGTTTCCTCCCAGTATATCCCAGTTACCTCCCAGTACATCCCAGTAAATCCCAGTTTGCTCCCAGTACATCGCAGTACATTCCAGTTCCGTTCCTGTACATCCCAATACATCCCCGTTCCATGCCAGTACATCCCAGTTTCCTACCAGTTCATCCCCGTACATCCCAATTCCCTCCCGGTTCGCTACCACTTCTTTCCCATTGCCTCCAAATACATCCCAGTTCCGTCCCATTACATCCCAGTACATCCCAGGTCCCTCCCAGTACTGGGAGGGAGCTGGGATGTACTGGGAGGCACTACAATGTGCGGGGATGCCCTGGGATGTACTGTGGAGGAACTAGGATGTACAGGCTTGTACTGGGTTGTACCGGGTGGAACTAGCAGGGATTTGGGATGTACCAGGATGTACTGGGAGGTAACTGTTATGTACTGGGAAGGAACAGGGAGGGAACTGGGATGTACTGGTAGGGAACTGGGATGTACTGTGAGGGAACTGGGACGTACTGTGAGGACACTGGGATGTACTGTTATGTACTGGGAGGGAAGTGTTATGTACTGAGGGGAACTGGGACGTACTGGGATGTACTGGGAGGGAACTGTGAAGTACTGGGATGTACTGGGAGGGAACTGGTATGTAGTAGGATGTACTGGGTGGGAACTGGGATGTACCGGGAGGGAACTGGGATGTACTGGGAGGGAACTGGGATGTACTGGGATGTACTGGGAGGGAACTGGTATGTACTGGGAGGGAACTGGTATGTACTGGGAGGGAACTGGGATGTACTGGGGACATACTGGCAGGGAACTGGGATGTACTGGGAGGGGATTGGGATGTACTGGGAGGGAACTTGGATGTACTGGGAGGGAAGTGTTATGTACCAAGGGGGAACTGGGACGTACTGGGATGTAGTGGGAGTGAACTGTGAAGTACTGGGATGTACTTAGAGGGAACTGGGAGGCAACTGGGATGTAGTGGGACGTACTGCAATGGAACTGGGAGTGAACTGTGTGTGAACTGGGAGGGAACTGGGATGTACTGTGAGGGTACTGGGATGTACTGGGAGGGACTGGGAGGGATCTGGGATGTACTGGGCTGCACTGGTAGGGAACTGGGATGTACTGGGAGGACACTGGAATGTCCCAGTTGACACCCACTTCCCTCCCAGTTTCCTCCCAGTATATCCCAGTTTCCTCCCAGTAAATCCCAGTTTCCTCCCAGTAAATCCCAGTTTCCTCCCAGTACATCCCAGTAAATCCCAGTTCGCTCCCAGTACATCCCAATACATCGCCGTACATTCCAGTTCCGTTCCTGTACATCCCAATACATCCCCGTTCCATGCCAGTACATCCCAGTTCCCTACCAGTTCATCCCCGTACATCCCAATTCCCTCCCGGTTCACTACCACTTCTTTCCCAGTGCCTCCCAATACATCCCAGATCCGTCCCATTACATCCCAGTACATCCCAGTTCCCTCCCAGTACATCCCAGATCCCTCCCAGTACTGGGAGGGAACTGGGATGTACTGGGAGGCACTACAATGTGCGGGGATGCCCTGGGATGTACTGTGGAGGAACTAGGATGTACAGGCTTGTACTGGGTTGTACCGGGTGGAACTAGCAGGGATTTGAAATGTCCTAGGATCTACTGGGATGTACTGGGATGTACTGGGAGGTAACTGTTGTGTACTGGGAGGGAACTGGGATGTACTTGGAGGGAAATGGGAGAGAACTGAGATGTACTGGAGGGAACTGGAATGGAATAAGAGGGAACTAGGACGCACTGGTCGGAAACAGGGACGGAACTGGGATGTACTGGGACGTACTGGGAGGGAACTGGGACGTACTGGGAAGGAACAGGGAGGGAACTGGGATGTACTGGGAGGGAACTGGGACGTACTGGGAGGACACTGGGATGTACTGGTATGTACTGGGAGGGAAGTGTTATGTACTGAGGGGAACTGGGACGTACTGGGATGTACTGGGAGGGAACTGTGAAGTACTGGGATGTACTGGGAGTGAACTGGGAGGGAACTGGTATGTAGTGGGAGGGAACTGGTATGTACTGGGAGGGAACTGGGATGTACTGGGATGTAGTGGGAGGGAACTGGGAGGGAACTGGGATGTACTGGGAGGAAACTGGAATGTCCCAGTTGACACCCACTTCCCTCCCAATGCCTCCCAGTATATCCCAGTTTCCTCCCAGTACATCCCAGTAAATCCCAGCTCGCTGCCAGTACATGCCAATACATCGCTGTACATTCCAGTTCTGTTCCTGTCCATCCCAATACATCCCCGTTCCATGCCAGTACATCCCAGTTCCCTACCAGTTCATCCCCGTACATCCCAATTCCCTCCCGGTTCACTACCACTTCTTTCCCAGTTCCGTCCCATTACATCCCAGTTCCGTCCCAGGTCCCTCCCAGTACATCCCAGTTCCCTCCCAGTACATCCCAGGTCCCTCCCAGTACTGGGAGGGAACTGGGATGTACTGGGAGGCACTACAATGTGCGGGGATGCCCTGGGATGTACTGTGGAGGAACTAGGATGTACAGGCTTGTACTGGGTTGTACCGGGTGGAACTAGCAGGGATTTGAAATGTCCTGGGATGTACTGGGATGTACTGGGAGGTAACTGTTGTGTACTGGGAGTGAACTGGGAGGGAACTGGGATGTACTTGGAGGGAAATGGGAGAGAACTGAGATATACTGGAGGGAACTGGAATGGAATAAGGGGGAACTAGGACGCACTGGTCGGAAACAGGGACGGAACTGGGATGTACTGGGACGTACTGGGAGGGAACTGGGACGTACTGGGAGGGAACTGGGACGTACTGGGAGGGAACTGTTGTGTACTGGGAGTGAACTGGGAGGGAACTGGTATGTAGTAGGATGTACTGGGAGGGAACTGGGATGTATTGGGACGGACTGGGAGGGAACTGGGACGGACTGGGATGCACTGGTAGGGAACTGGGATGTACTGGGAGGAAACTGGAATGTCCCAGTTGACACCCACTTTCCTCCCAGTTTCCTCCCAGTATATCCCAGTTACCTCCCAGTACATCCCAGTAAATCCCAGTTTGCTCCCAGTACATCGCAGTACATTCCAGTTCCGTTCCTGTACATCCCAATACATCCCCGTTCCATGCCAGTACATCCCAGTTTCCTACCAGTTCATCCCCGTACATCCCAATTCCCTCCCGGTTCGCTACCACTTCTTTCCCATTGCCTCCAAATACATCCCAGTTCCGTCCCATTACATCCCAGTACATCCCAGCTCCCTCCCAGTACTGGGAGGGACCTGGGATGTACTGGGAGGCACTACAATGTGCGGGGATGCCCTGGGATGTACTGTGGAGGAACTAGGATGTACAGGCTTGTACTGGGTTGTACCGGGTGGAACTGGCAGGGATTTGTGATGTACCAGGATGTACTGGGAGGTAACTGTTATGTACTGGGAAGGAACAGGGAGGGAACTGGGATGTACTGGTAGGGAACTGGGATGTACTGTGAGGGAACTGGGACGTACTGGGAGGACACTGGGATGTACTGTTATGTACTGGGAGGGAAGTGTTATGTACTGAGGGGAACTGGGACGTACTGGGATGTAGTGGGAGGGAACTGTGAAGTACTGGGATGTACTTAGAGGGAACTGGGATGTACTGGGAGGGAACTTTGAAGTACTGGGATGTACTTAGAGGAAACTGGGAGGCAACTGGGATGTAGTGGGACGTACTGGAATGGAACTGGGAGTGAACTGTGTGTGAACTGGGAGGGAACTGGGATGTACTGTGAGGGTACTGGGATGTACTGGGAGGGACTGGGAGGGATCTGGGATGTACTGGGCTGCACTGGTAGGGAACTGGGATGTACTGGGAGGACACTGGAATGTCCCAGTTGACACCCACTTCCCTCCCAGTTTCCTCCCAGTATATCCCAGTTTCCTCCCAGTATATCCCAGTTTCCTCCCAGTATATCCCAGTTTCCTCCCAGTAAATCCCAGTTTCCTCCCAGTACATCCCAGTAAATCCCAGTTCGCTCCCAGTACATCCCAATACATCGCCGTACATTCCAGTTCCTTTCCTGTACATCCCAATACATCCCCGTTCCATGCCAGTACATCCCAGTTCCCTCCCGGTTCACTACCACTTCTTTCCCAGTGCCTCCCAATACATCCCAGTTCCGTCCCATTACATCCCAGTACATCCCAGTTCCCTCCCAGTACATCCCAGTTCCCTCCCAGTACTGGGAGGGAACTGGGATGTACTGGGAGGCACTACAATGTGCGGGGATGCCCTGGGATGTACTGTGGAGGAACTAGGATGTACAGGCTTGTACTGGGTTGTACCGGGTGGAACTAGCAGGGATTTGAAATGTCCTAGGATCTACTGGGATGTACTGGGATGTACTGGGAGGTAACTGTTGTGTACTGGGAGGGAACTGGGAGGGAACTGGGATGTACTTGGAGGGAAATGGGAGAGAACTGAGATGTACTGGAGGGAACTGGAATGGAATAAGAGGGAACTAGGACGCACTGGTCGGAAACAGGGACGGAACTGGGATGTACTGGGACGTACTGGGAGGGAACTGTTGTGTACTGGGAGTGAACTGGGAGGGAACTGGTATGTAGTAGGATGTACTGGGAGGGAACTGGGATGTATTGGGACGGACTGGGAGGGAACTGGGACGGACTGGGATGCACTGGTAGGGAACTGGGATGTACTGGGAGGAAACTGGAATGTCCCAGTTGACACCCACTTTCCTCCCAGTTTCCTCCCAGTATATCCCAGTTACCTCCCAGTACATCCCAGTAAATCCCAGTTTGCTCCCAGTACATCGCAGTACATTCCAGTTCCGTTCCTGTACATCCCAATACATCCCCGTTCCATGCCAGTACATCCCAGTTTCCTACCAGTTCATCCCCGTACATCCCAATTCCCTCCCGGTTCGCTACCACTTCTTTCCCATTGCCTCCAAATACATCCCAGTTCCGTCCCATTACATCCCAGTACATCCCAGGTCCCTCCCAGTACTGGGAGGGAGCTGGGATGTACTGGGAGGCACTACAATGTGCGGGGATGCCCTGGGATGTACTGTGGAGGAACTAGGATGTACAGGCTTGTACTGGGTTGTACCGGGTGGAACTAGCAGGGATTTGGGATGTACCAGGATGTACTGGGAGGTAACTGTTATGTACTGGGAAGGAACAGGGAGGGAACTGGGATGTACTGGTAGGGAACTGGGATGTACTGTGAGGGAACTGGGACGTACTGTGAGGACACTGGGATGTACTGTTATGTACTGGGAGGGAAGTGTTATGTACTGAGGGGAACTGGGACGTACTGGGATGTACTGGGAGGGAACTGTGAAGTACTGGGATGTACTGGGAGGGAACTGGTATGTAGTAGGATGTACTGGGTGGGAACTGGGATGTACCGGGAGGGAACTGGGATGTACTGGGAGGGAACTGGGATGTACTGGGATGTACTGGGAGGGAACTGGTATGTACTGGGAGGGAACTGGTATGTACTGGGAGGGAACTGGGATGTACTGGGGACATACTGGCAGGGAACTGGGATGTACTGGGAGAGGATTGGGATGTACTGGGAGGGAACTTGGATGTACTGGGAGGGAAGTGTTATGTACCAAGGGGGAACTGGGACGTACTGGGATGTAGTGGGAGTGAACTGTGAAGTACTGGGATGTACTTAGAGGGAACTGGGAGGCAACTGGGATGTAGTGGGACGTACTGCAATGGAACTGGGAGTGAACTGTGTGTGAACTGGGAGGGAACTGGGATGTACTGTGAGGGTACTGGGATGTACTGGGAGGGACTGGGAGGGATCTGGGATGTACTGGGCTGCACTGGTAGGGAACTGGGATGTACTGGGAGGACACTGGAATGTCCCAGTTGACACCCACTTCCCTCCCAGTTTCCTCCCAGTATATCCCAGTTTCCTCCCAGTAAATCCCAGTTTCCTCCCAGTAAATCCCAGTTTCCTCCCAGTACATCCCAGTAAATCCCAGTTCGCTCCCAGTACATCCCAATACATCGCCGTACATTCCAGTTCCATTCCTGTACATCCCAATACATCCCCGTTCCATGCCAGTACATCCCAGTTCCCTACCAGTTCATCCCCGTACATCCCAATTCCCTCCCGGTTCACTACCACTTCTTTCCCAGTGCCTCCCAATACATCCCAGATCCGTCCCATTACATCCCAGTACATCCCAGATCCCTCCCAGTACTGGGAGGGAACTGGGATGTACTGGGAGGCACTACAATGTGCGGGGATGCCCTGGGATGTACTGTGGAGGAACTAGGATGTACAGGCTTGTACTGGGTTGTACCGGGTGGAACTAGCAGGGATTTGAAATGTCCTAGGATCTACTGGGATGTACTGGGATGTACTGGGAGGTAACTGTTGTGTACTGGGAGGGAACTGGGATGTACTTGGAGGGAAATGGGAGAGAACTGAGATGTACTGGAGGGAACTGGAATGGAATAAGAGGGAACTAGGACGCACTGGTCGGAAACAGGGACGGAACTGGGATGTACTGGGACGTACTGGGAGGGAACTGGGACGTACTGGGAGGGAACTGGGACGTACTGGGAGGGAACTGTTGTGTACTGGGAGTGAACTGGGAGGGAACTGGTTTGTAGTAGGATGTACTGGGAGGGAACTGGGATGTATTGGGACGGACTGGGAGGGAACTGGGACGGACTGGGATGCACTGGTAGGGAACTGGGATGTACTGGGAGGAAACTGGAATGTCCCAGTTGACACCCACTTTCCTCCCAGTTTCCTCCCAGTATATCCCAGTTACCTCCCAGTACATCCCAGTAAATCCCAGTTTGCTCCCAGTACATCGCAGTACATTCCAGTTCCGTTCCTGTACATCCCAATACATCCCCGTTCCATGCCAGTACATCCCAGTTTCCTACCAGTTCATCCCCGTACATCCCAATTCCCTCCCGGTTCGCTACCACTTCTTTCCCATTGCCTCCAAATACATCCCAGTTCCGTCCCATTACATCCCAGTACATCCCAGGTCCCTCCCAGTACTGGGAGGGAGCTGGGATGTACTGGGAGGCACTACAATGTGCGGGGATGCCCTGGGATGTACTGTGGAGGAACTAGGATGTACAGGCTTGTACTGGGTTGTACCGGGTGGAACTGGCAGGGATTTGGGATGTACCAGGATCTACTGGGATGTACTGGGATGTACTGGGAGGTAACTGTTATGTACTGGGAAGGAACAGGGAGGGAACTGGGATGTACTGGGATGGAACTGGGATGTACTGGGAGGGAACTGGGACGTACTGGGAGGACACTGGGATGTACTGGTATGTACTGGGAGGGAAGTGTTATGTACTGAGGGGAACTGGGACGTACTGGGATGTACTGGGAGGGAACTGTGAAGTACTGGGATGTACTGGGAGTGAACTGGGAGGGAACTGGTATGTAGTGGGAGGGAACTGGTATGTACTGGGAGGGAACTGGGATGTACTGGGATGTAGTGGGAGGGAACTGGGAGGGAACTGGGATGTACTGGGAGGGAACTGGGATGTACTGGGGCATACTGGCAGGGAACTGGGATGTACTGGGAGGGGATTGGGACGGACTGGGAGGGAACTGGGATGTACTGGGCTGCACTGGTAGGGAACTGGGATGTACTGGGAGGAAACTGGAATGTCCCAGTTGACACCCACTTCCCTCCCAATGCCTCCCAGTATATCCCAGTTTCCTCCCAGTATATCCCAGTTTCCTCCCAGTACATCCCAGTAAATCCCAGTTTGCTCCCAGTACATGCCAGTACATCGCAGTACATTCCAGTTCCGTTCCTGTACATCCCAATACATCCCCGTTCCATGCCAGTACATCCCAGTTCCCTACCAGTTCATCCCCGTACATCCCAATTCCCTCCCGGTTCACTACCACTTCTTTCCCAGTTCCGTCCCATTACATCCCAGTTCCGTCCCAGGTCCCTCCCAGTACATCCCAGGTCCCTCCCAGTACATCCCAGTTCCCTCCCAGTACATCCCAGGTCCCTCCCAGTACTGGGAGGGAACTGGGATGTACTGGGAGGCACTACAATGTGCGGGGATGCCCTGGGATGTACTGTGGAGGAACTAGGATGTACAGGCTTGTACTGGGTTGTACCGGGTGGAACTGGCAGGGATTTGGGATGTACCAGGATCTACTGGGATGTACTGGGAGGTAACTGTTATGTACTGGGAAGGAACAGGGAGGGAACTGGGATGTACTGGTAGGGAACTGGGATGTACTGTGAGGGAACTGGGACGTACTGTGAGGACACTGGGATGTACTGTTATGTACTGGGAGGGAAGTGTTATGTACTGAGGGGAACTGGGACGTACTGGGATGTACTGGGAGGGAACTGTGAAGTACTGGGATGTACTGGGAGTGAACTGGGAGGGAACTGGTATGTAGTAGGATGTACTGGGTGGGAACTGGGATGTACTGGGTGGGAACTGGGATGTACCGGGAGGGAACTGGTATGTACCGGGAGGGAACTGGTATGTACTGGGAGGGAACTGGGATGTACTGGGATGTAGTGGGAGGGAACTGGGAGGGAACTGGGATGTACTGGGAGGGAACTGGTATGTACTGGGAGGGAACTGGGATGTACTGGGACATACTGGCAGGGAACTGGGATGTACTGGGAGGGGATTGGGACGGACTGGGAGGGAACTGGGATGTACTGGGCTGCACTGGTAGGGAACTGGGATGTACTGGGAGGAAACTGGAATGTCCCAGTTGACACCCACTTCCCTCCCAATGCCTCCCAGTATATCCCAGTTTCCTCCCAGTATATCCCAGTTTCCTCCCAGTACATCCCAGTAAATCCCAGCTCGCTGCCAGTACATGCCAATACATCGCTGTACATTCCAGTTCTGTTCCTGTACATCCCAATACATCCCCGTTCCATGCCAGTACATCCCAGTTTCCTGCCAGTTCATCCCCGTACATCCCAATTCCCTCCCGGTTCACTACCACTTCTTTCCCAGTGCCTCCCAATACATCCCAGTTCCGTCCCATTACATCCCAGTACGTCCCAGTTCCCTCCCAGTACATCCCAGGTCCCTCCCAGTACTGGGAGGGAACTGGGATGTACTGGGAGGCACTACAATGTGCGGGGATGCCCTGGGATGTACTGTGGAGGAACTAGGATGTACAGGCTTGTACTGGGTTGTACCGGGTGGAACTGGCAGGGATTTGGGATGTACCAGGATCTACTGGGATGTACTGGGATGTACTGGGAGGTAACTGTTGTGTACTGGGAGTGAACTGGGAGAGAACTGGGATGTACTGGGAGGGAACTGGGATGTACTGTGAGGACACTGGGATGTACTGGTATGTACTGGGAGGGAAGTGTTATGTACTGAGGGGAACTGGGACGTACTGGGACGTGCTGGGAGGGAACTATGAAGTATTGGGATGTACTTAGAGGGAACTGGGATGTACTGGGAGGGAACTGGGAGTGAACTGGGAGGTAACTGTGAAGTACTGGGATGTACTGGGAGGGAACTGGGATGTACTGGGAGGGAACTGGGATGTACTGGGTGGAAAGTTGGGAATTGGGATTTACTGGGAGGGAACTGGGATGGACTGGGAGGGAACTGGGATGTAGTGGGACATACTGGGAGGGAACTGGGATGTACTGGGGTGTACTGGGAGGGAACTGTTATGTACCGAGGGGGAACTGGGATGTACTGGGATGTACTGGGAGGTAACTGTTATGTACTGGGAGTGAACAGGGAGGGAACTGGGATGTACTGGTAGGGAACTGGGATGTACTGTGAGGGAACTGTGACGTACTGTGAGGACACTGGGATGTACTGTTATGTACTGGGAGGGAAGTGTTATGTACTGAGGGGAACTGGTGCGTACTGGGATGTACTGGGAGGGAACTGTGAAGTACTGGGATGTACTGGGAGTGAACTGGGAGGGAACTGGTATGTAGTAGGATGTACTGGGTGGGAACTGGGATGTACCAGGATGTACTGGGATGTAGTGGGAGGGAACTGGTATGTACTGGGAGGGAACTGGGATGTAGTGGGAGGGAACTGGGAGGGAACTGGGATGTACTGGGAGGGAACTGGTATGTACTGGGAGGGAACTGGGATGTACTGGGACATACTGGCAGGGAACTGGGATGTACTGGGAGGGGATTGGGATGTACTGGGAGGGAACTTGGATGTATTGGGAGGGAAGTGTTATGTACCAAGGGGGAACTGGGACGTACTGGGATGTAGTGGGAGTGAACTGTGAAGTACTGGGATGTACTGTGAGGGAACTGGGATGTACTGGGAGGGAACTTTAAAGTACTGGGATGTACTTAGAGGAAACTGGGAGGCAACTGGCATGTACTGGGATGTACTGGAATGGAACTGGGAGTGAACTGTGTGTGAACTGGGAGGGAACTGGGATGTACTGTGAGGGAACTGGGATGTACTGGGATGTACTGGGAGGGACTGGGAGGGATCTGGGATGTACTGGGCTGCACTGGTAGGGAACTGGTATGTACTGGGAGGAAACTGGAATGTAGTAGGATGTACTGGGAGGGAACTGGTATGTACTGGGAGGGAACTGGGATTTACTGGGAGGGAACTGGGATGTACTGGGACATACTGGCAGGGAACTGGGATGTACTGGGAGGGGATTGGGACGGACTGGGAGGGAACTGGGATGTACTGGGCTGCACTGGTAGGGAACTGGGATGTACTGGGAGGAAACTGGAATGTCCCAGTTGACACCCACTTCCCTCCCAATGCCTCCCAGTATATCCCAGTTTCCTCCCAGTATATCCCAGTTTCCTCCCAGTATATCCCAGTTTCCTCCCAGTACATCCCAGCTCGCTCCCAGTACATGCCAATACATCGCTGTACATTCCAGTTCTGTTCCTGTACATCCCAATACATCCCCGTTCCATGCCAGTACATCCCAGTTTCCTACCAGTTCATCCCCGTACATCCCAATTCCCTCCCGGTTCACTACCACTTCTTTCCCAGTGCCTCCCAATACATCCCAGTTCCGTCCCATTACATCCCAGTACATCCCAGTTCCCTCCCAGTACTGGGAGGGAACTGGGACGTACTGGGAGGCACTACAATGTGCGGGGATGTCCTGGGATGTACCGTGGAGGAACTAGGATGTACAGGCTTGTACTGGGTTGTACCGGGTGGAACTGGCAGGGATTTGGGATGTACTGGGATGTACTGGGAGGTAACTGTTATGTACTGGGAAGGAACAGGGAGGGAACTGGGATGTACTGGGAGGAAACTGGGATGTACTGTGAGGGAACTGGGACGTACTGTGAGGACACTGGGATGTACTGTTATGTACTGGGAGGGAAGTGTTATGTGCTGAGGGGAACTGGGACGTACTGGGATGTACTGGGAGGGAACTGTGAAGTACTGGGATGTACTGGGAGTGAACTGGGAGGGAACTGGTATGTAATAGGATGTACTGGGTGGAAACTGGGATGTACCGGGAGGGAACTGGGATGTACTGGGAGGGAACTGGTATGTACTGGGAGGGAACTGGGATGTACTGGGATGTAGTGGGAGGGAACTGGGATGTACTGGGAGGGAACTGGGATTTACTGGGAGGGAACTGGGATGTACTGGGGCATACTGGCAGGGAACTGGGATGTACTGGGAGGCACTACAATGTGCGGGGATGCCCTGGGATGTACTGTGGAGGAACTAGGATGTACAGGCTTGTACTGGGTTGTACCGGGTGGAACTGGCAGGGATTTGGGATGTACCAGGATCTACTGGGATGTACTGGGAGGTAACTGTTATGTACTGGGAGTGAACTGGGAGGTAACTGGGACGTACTGGTAGGGAACTGGGATGTACTGTGAGGGAACTGGGACGTACTGTGAGGACACTGGGATGTACTGTTATGTACTGGGAGGGAAGTGTTATGTACTGAGGGGAACTGGGACGTACTGGGATGTACTGGGATGGAACTGTGAAGTACTGGGATGTACTGGGAGTGAACTGGGAGGGAACTGGTATGTAGTAGGATGTACTGGGTGGGAACTGGGATGTACCAGGATGTACTGGGATGTACTGGGAGGGAACTGGTATGTACTGGGAGGGAACTGGGATGTAGTGGGAGGGAACTGGGAGGGAACTGGGATGTACTGGGAGGGAACTGGTATGTACTGGGAGGGAACTGGGATGTACTGGTATGTACTGGGAGGGAACTGGGATGTACTGGGAGGGGATTGGGATGTACTGGGAGGGAACTTGGATGTATTGGGAGGGAAGTGTTATGTACCAAGGGGGAACTGGGACGTACTGGGATGTAGTGGGAGTGAACTGTGAAGTACTGGGATGTACTGTGAGGGAACTGGGATGTACTGGGAGAGAACTTTAAAGTACTGGGATGTACTGTGAGGGAACTGGGAGGCAACTGGCATGTACTGGGATGTACTGGAATGGAACTGGGAGTGAACTGTGTGTGAACTGGGAGGGAACTGGGGTGTACTGGGAGGAAACTGGAATGTCCCAGTTGACACCCACTTCCCTCCCAGGTTCCTCCCAGTATATCCCAGTTTCCTCCCAGTATATCCCAGTTTCCTCCCAGTACATCCCAGTAAATCCCAGCTCGCTGCCAGTACATCCCAATACATCGCCGTACATTCCAGTTCCGTTCCTGTCCATCCCAATACATCCCCGTTCCATGCCAGTACATCCCAGTTTCCTACCAGTTCATCCCCGTACATCCCAATTCCCTCCCGGTTCACTACCACTTCTTTCCCAGTGCCTCCCAATACATCCCAGTTCCGTCCCATTACATCCCAGTACATCCCAGTTCCTTCCCAGTACATCCCAGTTCCCTCCCAGTACTGGGAGGGACCTGGGATGTACTGGGAGGCACTACAATGTGCGGGGATGCCCTGGGATGTACTGTGGAGGAACTAGGATGTACAGGCTTGTACTGGGTTGTACCGGGTGGAACTGGCAGGGATTTGGGATGTACCAGGATCTACTGGGATGTACTGGGATGTACTGGGAGGTAACTGTTATGTACTGGGAGTGAACTGGGAGGTAACTGGGACGTACTGGTAGGGAACTGGGATGTACTGTGAGGGAACTGGGACGTACTGTGAGGACACTGGGATGTACTGTTATGTACTGGGAGGGAAGTGTTATGTACTGAGGGGAACTGGTGCGTACTGGGATGTACTGGGATGGAACTGTGAAGTACTGGGATGTACTGGGAGTGAACTGGGAGGGAACTGGTATGTAGTAGGATGTACTGGGTGGGAACTGGGATGTACCAGGATGTACTGGGATGTAGTGGGAGGGAACTGGAATGTACTGGGAGGGAACTGGGATGTAGTGGGAGGGAACTGGGAGGGAACTGGGATGTACTGGGAGGGAACTGGTATGTACTGGGAGGGAACTGGGATGTACTGGGATGTACTGGCAGGGAACTGGGATGTACTGGGAGGGGATTGGGATGTACTGGGAGGGAACTTGGATGTATTGGGAGGGAAGTGTTATGTACCAAGGGGGAACTGGGACGTACTGGGATGTAGTGGGAGTGAACTGTGAAGTACTGGGATGTACTGTGAGGGAACTGGGATGTACTGGGAGAGAACTTTAAAGTACTGGGATGTACTGTGAGGGAACTGGGAGGCAACTGGCATGTACTGGGATGTACTGGAATGGAACTGGGAGTGAACTGTGTGTGAACTGGGAGGGAACTGGGGTGTACTGGGAGGAAACTGGAATGTCCCAGTTGACACCCACTTCCCTCCCAATGCCTCCCAGTATATCCCAGTTTCCTCCCAGTATATCCCAGTTTCCTCCCAGTACATCCCAGTAAATCCCAGCTCGCTGCCAGTACATCCCAATACATCGCCGTACATTCCAGTTCCGTTCCTGTCCATCCCAATACATCCCCGTTCCATGCCAGTACATCCCAGTTTCCTACCAGTTCATCCCCGTACATCCCAATTCCCTCCCGGTTCACTACCACTTCTTTCCCAGTGCCTCCCAATACATCCCAGTTCCGTCCCATTACATCCCAGTTCCGTCCCATTACATCCCAGTACATCCCAGTTCCCTCCCAGTACTGGGAGGGACCTGGGATGTACTGGGAGGCACTACAATGTGCGGGGATGCCCTGGGATGTACTGTGGAGGAACTAGGATGTACAGGCTTGTACTGGGTTGTACCGGGTGGAACTGGCAGGGATTTGGGATGTACCAGGATCTACTGGGATGTACTGGGAGGTAACTGTTATGTAATGGGAAGGAACAGGGAGGGAACTGGGATGTACTGGTAGGGAACTGGGATGTACTGTGAGGGAACTGGGACGTAGTGTGAGGACACTGGGATGTACTGGTATGTACTGGGAGGGAAGTGTTATGTACTGAGGGGAACTGGGACGTACTGGGATGTACTGGGAGGGAACTGTGAAGTACTGGGATGTACTGGGAGTGAACTGGGAGGGAACTGGTATGTAGTAGGATGTACTGGGTGGGAACTGGGATGTACCAGGATGTACTGGGATGTAGTGGGAGGGAACTGGTATGTACTGGGAGGGAACTGGGATGTACTGGGATGTAGTGGGAGGGAACTGGGAGGGAACTGGGATGTACTGGGAGGGAACTGGTATGTACTGGGAGGGAACTGGGATGTACTGGGACATACTGGCAGGGAACTGGGATGTACTGGGAGGGGATTGGGACGGACTGGGAGGGAACTGGGATGTACTGGGCTGCACTGGTAGGGAACTGGGATGTACTGGGAGGAAACTGGAATGTCCCAGTTGACACCCACTTCCCTCCCAATGCCTCCCAGTATATCCCAGTTTCCTCCCAGTATATCCCAGTTTCCTCCCAGTACATCCCAGTAAATCCCAGTTCGCTCCCAGTACATCCCAGTACATCGCAGTACATTCCAGTTCCGTTCCTGTCCATCCCAATACATCCCCGTTCCATGCCAGTACATCCCAGTTTCCTACCAGTTCATCCCCGTACATCCCAATTCCCTCCCGGTTCACTACCACTTCTTTCCCAGTCCCTCCCAATACATCCCAGTTCCGTCCCATTACATCCCAGTACATCCCAGTTCCCTCCCAGTACGTCCCAGTTCCCTCCCAGTACATCCCAGGTCCCTCCCAGTACTGGGAGGGACCTGGGATGTACTGGGAGGCACTACAATGTGTGGGGATGCCCTGGGATGTACTGTGGAGGAACTAGGATGTACAGGCTTGTACTGGGTTGTACCGGGTGGAACTGGCAGGGATTTGGGATGTACGGAATCTACTGGGATGTACTGGGAGGTAACTGGTATGTACTGGGAAGGAACAGGGAGGGAACTGGGATGTACTGGTAGGGAACTGGGATGTACTGTGAGGGAACTGGGACGTACTGTGAGGACACTGGGATGTACTGTTATGTACTGGGAGGGAAGTGTTATGTACTGAGGGGAACTGGTGCGTACTGGGATGTACTGGGATGGAACTGTGAAGTACTGGGATGTACTGGGAGTGAACTGGGAGGGAACTGGTATGTAGTAGGATGTACTGGGTGGGAACTGGGATGTACCAGGATGTACTGGGATGTACTGGGAGGGAACTGGTATGTACTGGGTGGGAACTGGGATATACTGGGAGGGGATTGGGACGGACTGGGAGGGAACTGGGATGTACTGGGCTGCACTGGTAAGGAACTGGGATGTACTGGGAGGAAACTGGAATGTCCCAGTTGACACCCACTTCCCTCCCAATGCCTCCCAGTATATCCCAGTTTCCTCCCAGTATATCCCAGTTTCCTCCCAGTACATCCCAGTAAATCCCAGCTCGCTGCCAGTACATGCCAATACATCGCTGTACATTCCAGTTCTGTTCCTGTACATCCCAATACATCCCCGTTCCATGCCAGTACATCCCAGTTCCCTACCAGTTCATCCCCGTACATCCCAATTCCCTCCCGGTTCACTACCACTTCTTTCCCAGTGCCTCCCAATACATCCCAGTTCCGTCCCATTACATCCCAGTTCCGTCCCATTACATCCCAGTACATCCCAGTTCCCTCCCAGTACATCCCAGGTCCCTCCCAGTACATCCCAGGTCCCTCCCAGTACTGGGAGGGAACTGGGATGTACTGGGAGGCACTACAATGTGCGGGGATGCCCTGGGATGTACTGTGGAGGAACTAGGATGTACAGGCTTGTACTGGGTTGTACCGGGTGGAACTGGCAGGGATTTGGGATGTACCAGGATCTACTGGGATGTACTGGGAGGTAACTGTTATGTACTGGTAGGGAACTGGGATGTACTGGGAGGGAACTGGGACGTACTGTGAGGACACTGGGATGTACTGTTATGTACTGGGAGGGAAGTGTTATGTACTGAGGGGAACTGGGACGTACTGGGATGTACTGGGAGGGAACTGTGAAGTACTGGGATGTACTGGGAGTGAACTGGGAGGGAACTGGTATGTAGTAGGATGTACTGGGTGGGGACTGGGATGTACCAGGATGTACTGGGATGTACCGGGAGGGAACTGGTATGTACTGGGAGGGAACTGGGATGTACTGGGACATACTGGCAGGGAACTGGGATGTACTGGGAGGGGATTGGGACGGACTGGGAGGGAACTGGGATGTACTGGGCTGCACTGGTAGGGAACTGGGATGTACTGGGAGGAAACTGGAATGTCCCAGTTGACACCCACTTCCCTCCCAATGCCTCCCAGTATATCCCAGTTTCCTCCCAGTATATCCCAGTTTCCTCCCAGTACATCCCAGTAAATCCCAGTTCGCTCCCAGTACATCCCAGTACATCGCAGTACATTCCAGTTCCGTTCCTGTACATCCCAATACATCCCCGTTCCATGCCAGTACATCCCAGTTTCCTACCAGTTCATCCCCGTACATCCCAATTCCCTCCCGGTTCACTACCACTTCTTTCCCAGTGCCTCCCAATACATCCCAGTTCCGTCCCATTACATCCCAGTACATCCCAGTTCCCTCCCAGTACGTCCCAGTTCCCTCCCAGTACATCCCAGGTCCCTCCCAGTACTGGGAGGGAACTGGGATGTACTGGGAGGCACTACAATGTGCGGGGATGCCCTGGGATGTACTGTGGAGGAACTAGGATGTACAGGCTTGTACTGGGTTGTACCGGGTGGAACTGGCAGGGATTTGGGATGTACCAGGATCTACTGGGATGTACTGGGAGGTAACTGTTATGTACTGGGAGTGAACTGGGAGGGAACTGGGACGTACTGGTAGGGAACTGGGATGTACTGTGAGGGAACTGGGACGTACTGTGAGGACACTGGGATGTACTGTTATGTACTGGGAGGGAAGTGTTATGTACTGAGGGGAACTGGTGCGTACTGGGATGTACTGGGATGGAACTGTGAAGTACTGGGATGTACTGGGAGTGAACTGGGAGGGAACTGGTATGTAGTAGGATGTACTGGGTGGGAACTGGGATGTACCAGGATGTACTGGGATGTACTGGGAGGGAACTGGTATGTACTGGGTGGGAACTGGGATATACTGGGAGGGGATTGGGACGGACTGGGAGGGAACTGGGATGTACTGGGCTGCACTGGTAGGGAACTGGGATGTACTGGGAGGAAACTGGAATGTCCCAGTTGACACCCACTTCCCTCCCAATGCCTCCCAGTATATCCCAGTTTCCTCCCAGTATATCCCAGTTTCCTCCCAGTACATCCCAGTAAATCCCAGCTCGCTGCCAGTACATGCCAATACATCGCTGTACATTCCAGTTCTGTTCCTGTACATCCCAATACATCCCCGTTCCATGCCAGTACATCCCAGTTCCCTACCAGTTCATCCCCGTACATCCCAATTCCCTCCCGGTTCACTACCACTTCTTTCCCAGTGCCTCCCAATACATCCCAGTTCCGTCCCATTACATCCCAGTACATCCCAGTTCCCTCCCAGTACGTCCCAGTTCCCTCCCAGTACGTCCCAGTTCCCTCCCAGTACATCCCAGGTCCCTCCCAGTTCACTCCCAGTACATCCCAGTACATCCCAGTTCCCTCCCAGTACGTCCCAGGTCCCTCCCAGTACTGGGAGGGAACTGGGATGTACTGGGAGGCACTACAATGTGCGGGGATGCCCTGGGATGTACTGTGGAGGAACTAGGATGTACAGGCTTGTACTGGGTTGTACCGGGTGGATCTGGCAGGGATTTGAAATGTACTAGGATCTACTAGGATGTACTGGGAGGTAACTGTTATGTACTGGGAGTGAACTGGGAGGGAACTGGGATGTACTGTGAGGGAACTGGGACGTACTGTGAGGACACTGGGATGTACTGGTATGTACTGGGAGGGAAGTGTTATGTACTGAGGGGAACTGGGACGTACTGGGATGTACTGGGAGGGAACTGTGAAGTACTGGGATGTACTGGGAGTGAACTGGGAGGGAACTGGTATGTAGTAGGATGTACTGGGAGGGAACTGGGATGTAGTGGGAGGGAACTGGTATGTACTGGGAGGGAACTGGGATGTACTGGGATGTAGTGGGAGGGAACTGGGAGGGAACTGGGATGTACTGGGAGGCACTACAATGTGCGGGGATGTCCTGGGATGTACCGTGGAGGAACTAGGATGTACAGGCTTGTACTGGGTTGTACCGGGTGGAACTGGCAGGGATTTGGGATGTACCAGGATCTACTGGGATGTACTGGGATGTACTGGGAGGTAACTGTTGTGTACTGGGAGTGAACTGGGAGAGAACTGGGATGTACTGGGAGGGAACTGGGATGTACTGTGAGGACACTGGGATGTACTGGTATGTACTGGGAGGGAAGTGTTATGTACTGAGGGGAACTGGGACGTACTGGGACGTGCTGTGAGGGAACTATGAAGTATTGGGATGTACTTAGAGGGAACTGGGATGTACTGAGAGGGAACTGGGATGTACTGGGTGGAAAGTGTTGGGAATTGGGATTTACTGGGAGGGAACTGGGATGGACTGGGAGGGAACTGGGATGTAGTGGGACATACTGGGAGGGAACTGGGATGTACTGGGGTGTACTGGGAGGGAATTGTTATGTACCGAGGGGGAACTGGGATGTACTGGGAGTGAACTGTGAAGTACTGGGATGTACTTGGAGGGAAGTGGGAGGGAACTTGAATGTAGTGGGAGGGTACTGGGATTTACTTGGAGGAAAGTGGCATGTACTGGGATGTACTGGAATGGAACTGGGAGTGAACTGTGTGTGAACTGTGAGGGAACTGGGATGTACTGTGAGGAACTGGGATGTACTGGGACGTACTGGGACAGACTGGGAGGGATCTGGGATGTACTGGGAGGGATCTGGGATGTACTGGGAGGCACTACAATGTGCGGGGATGCCCTGGGATGTACTGTGGAGGAACTAGGATGTACAGGCTTGTACTGGGTTGTACCGGGTGGAACTGGCAGGGATTTGGGATGTACCAGGATGTACTGGGATGTACTGGGATGTACTGGGAGGTAACTGTTATGTACTGGGAAGGAACAGGGAGGGAACTGGGATGTACTGGGAGGAAACTGGGATGTACTGTGAGGGAACTGGGACGTACTGTGAGGACACTGGGATGTACTGTTATGTACTGGGAGGGAAGTGTTATGTACTGAGGGGAACTGGGACGTACTGGGATGTACTGGGAGGGAACTGTGAAGTACTGGGATGTACTGGGAGTGAACTGGGAGGGAACTGGTATGTAGTAGGATGTACTGGGTGGGAACTGGGATGTACTGGGATGTACTGGGAGGGAACTGGTATGTACTGGGAGGGAACTGGTATGTACTGGGAGGGAACTGGGATGTACTGGGACATACTGGCAGGGAACTGGGATGTACTGGGAGGGGATTGGGACGGACTGGGAGGGAACTGGGATGTACTGGGCTGCACTGGTAGGGAACTGGGATGTACTGGGAGGAAACTGGAATGTCCCAGTTGACACCCACTTCCCTCCCAGTTTCCTCCCAGTATATCCCAGTTTCCTCCCAGTATATCCCAGTTTCCTCCCAGTACATCCCAGTAAATCCCAGTACATCCCAGTACATCGCAGTACATTCCAGTTCTGTTCCTGTACATCCCAATACATCCCCGTTCCATGCCAGTACATCCCAGTTTCCTACCAGTTCATCCCCGTACATCCCAATTCCCTCCCGGTTCACTACCACTTCTTTCCCAGTGCCTCCCAATACATCCCAGTTCCGTCCCATTACATCCCAGTACATCCCAGTTCCCTCCCAGTACGTCCCAGGTCCCTCCCAGTACAGGGAGGGAACTGGGATGTACTGGGAGGCACTACAATGTGCGGGGATGCCCTGGGATGTACCGTGGAGGAACTAGGATGTACAGGCTTGTACTGGGTTGTACCGGGTGGAACTGGCAGGGATTTGGGATGTACCAGGATCTACTGGGATGTACTGGGAGGTAACTGTTATGTACTGGGAAGGAACAGGGAGGTAACTGGGATGTACTGGGAGGGAACTGGGACGTACTGGGAGGGAACTGGGATGTACTGGTATGTACTGGGAGGGAAGTGTTATGTACTGAGGGGAACTGGGACGTACTGGGATGTACTGGGAGGGAACTGTGAAGTACTGGGATGTACTGGGAGTGAACTGGGAGGGAACTGGTATGTAGTAGGATGTACTGGGTGGGAACTGGGATGTACTGGGAGGGAACTGGTATGTACTGGGAGGGAACTGTGAAGTACTGGGATGTACTTAGAGGGAACTGGGAGGAAACTGGGATGTACTGGGAGGGAACTGGTATGTACTGGGAGGGAACTGGGATGTACTGGGACATACTGGGAGGGAACTGGGATGTACTGGGAGGGGATTGGGACGGACTGGGAGGGAACTGGGATGTACTGGGCTGCACTGGTAGGGAACTGGGATGTACTGGGAGGAAACTGGAATGTCCCAGTTGACACCCACTTCCCTCCCAATGCCTCCCAGTATATCCCAGTTTCCTCCCAGTATATCCCAGTTTCCTCCCAGTACATCCCAGTAAATCCCAGTTCGCTCCCAGTACATCCCAGTACATCGCAGTACATTCCAGTTCCGTTCCTGTACATCCCAATACATCCCCGTTCCATGCCAGTACATCCCAGTTTCCTACCAGTTCATCCCCGTACATCCCAATTCCCTCCCGGTTCACTACCACTTCTTTCCCAGTGCCTCCCAATACATCCCAGTTCCGTCCCATTACATCCCAGTACATCCCAGTTCCCTCCCAGTACGTCCCAGTTCCCTCCCAGTACTGGGAGGGAGCTGGGATGTACTGGGAGGCACTACAATGTGCGGGGATGTCCTGGGATGTACCGTGGAGGAACTAGGATGTACAGGCTTGTACTGGGTTGTACCGGGTGGAACTAGCAGGGATTTGGGATGTACCAGGATCTACTGGGATGTACTGGGAGGTAACTGTTATGTACTGGGAAGGAACAGGGAGGGAAATGGGATGTACTGGTAGGGAACTGGGACGTACTGGGAGGGAACTGGGATGTACTGGTATGTACTGGGAGGGAAGTGTTATGTACTGAGGGGAACTGGGACGTACTGGGATGTACTGGGAGGGAACTGTGAAGTACTGGGATGTACTGGGAGTGAACTGGGAGGGAACTGGTATGTAGTAGGATGTACTGGGTGGGAACTGGGATGTACCAGGATGTACTGGGATGTACTGGGAGGGAACTGGTATGTACTGGGAGGGAACTGGGATGTACTGGGATGTAGTGGGAGGGAACTGGGAGGGAACTGGGATGTACTGGGAGGGAACTGGTATGTACTGGGAGGGAACTGGGATGTACTGGGACATACTGGCAGGGAACTGGGATGTACTGGGAGGGGATTGGGATGGACTGGGAGGGAACTGGGATGTACTGGGCTGCACTGGTAGGGAACTGGGATGTACTGGGAGGAAACTGGAATGTCCCAGTTGACACCCACTTCCCTCCCAATGCCTCCCAGTATATCCCAGTTTCCTCCCAGTATATCCCAGTTTCCTCCCAGTACATCCCAGTAAATCCCAGTTCGCTCCCAGTACATCCCAGTACATCGCAGTACATTCCAGTTCCGTTCCTGTACATCCCAATACATCCCCGTTCCATGCCAGTACATCCCAGTTTCCTACCAGTTCATCCCCGTACATCCCAATTCCCTCCCGGTTCACTACCACTTCTTTCCCAGTGCCTCCCAATACATCCCAGTTCCGTCCCATTACATCCCAGTACATCCCAGTTCCCTCCCAGTACGTCCCAGTTCCCTCCCAGTACATCCCAGGTCCCTCCCAGTACTGGGAGGCACTACAATGTGCGGGGATGCCCTGGGATGTACTGTGGAGGAACTAGGATGTACAGGCTTGTACTGGGTTGTACCGGGTGGAACTGGCAGGGATTTGGGATGTACCAGGATCTACTGGGATGTACTGGGAGGTAACTGTTATGTACTGGGAAGGAACAGGGAGGTAACTGGGATGTACTGGTAGGGAACTGGGATGTACTGGGAGGGAACTGGGACGTACTGTGAGGACACTGGGATGTACTGGTATGTACTGGGAGGGAAGTGTTATGTACTGAGGGGAACTGGGACGTACTGGGATGTACTGGGAGGGAACTGTGAAGTACTGGGATGTACTGGGAGTGAACTGGGAGGGAACTGGTATGTAGTAGGATGTACTGGGTGGGAACTGGGATGTACCGGGAGGGAACTGGGATGTACTGGGAGGGAACTGGTATGTACTGGGAGGGAACTGGGATGTACTGGGATGTAGTGGGAGGGAACTGGGAGGGAACTGGGATGTACTGGGAGGGAACTGGTATGTACTGGGAGGGAACTGGGATGTACTGGGACATACTGGCAGGGAACTGGGATGTACTGGGAGGGGATTGGGACGGACTGGTAGGGAACTGGGATGTACTGGGCTGCACTGGTAGGGAACTGGGATGTACTGGGAGGAAACTGGAATGTCCCAGTTGACACCCACTTCCCTCCCAATGCCTCCCAGTATATCCCAGTTTCCTCCCAGTATATCCCAGTTTCCTCCCAGTACATCCCAGTAAATCCCAGCTCGCTGCCAGTACATGCCAATACATCGCTGTACATTCCAGTTCTGTTCCTGTACATCCCAATACATCCCCGTTCCATGCCAGTACATCCCAGTTTCCTACCAGTTCATCCCCGTACATCCCAATTCCCTCCCGGTTCACTACCACTTCTTTCCCAGTGCCTCCCAATACATCCCAGTTCCGTCCCACTACATCCCAGTACATCCCAGTTCCCTCCCAGTACGTCCCAGTTCCCTCCCAGTACATCCCAGGTCCCTCCCAGTACTGGGAGGGACCTGGGATGTACTGGGAGGCACTACAATGTGCGGGGATGCCCTGGGATGTACTGTGGAGGAACTAGGATGTACAGGCTTGTACTGGGTTGTACCGGGTGGAACTAGCAGGGATTTGGGATGTACCAGGATCTACTGGGATGTACTGGGAGGTAACTGTTATGTACTGGGAAGGAACAGGGAGGGAAATGGGATGTACTGGTAGGGAACTGGGACGTACTGGGAGGGAACTGGGATGTACTGGTATGTACTGGGAGGGAAGTGTTATGTACTGAGGGGAACTGGGACGTACTGGGATGTACTGGGAGGGAACTGTGAAGTACTGGGATGTACTGGGAGTGAACTGGGAGGGAACTGGTATGTAGTAGGATGTACTGGGTGGGAACTGGGATGTACCAGGATGTACTGGGATGTACTGGGAGGGAACTGGTATGTACTGGGAGGGAACTGGGATGTACTGGGATGTAGTGGGAGGGAACTGGGAGGGAACTGGGATGTACTGGGAGGGAACTGGTATGTACTGGGAGGGAACTGGGATGTACTGGGACATACTGGCAGGGAACTGGGATGTACTGGGAGGGGATTGGGACGGACTGGGAGGGAACTGGGATGTACTGGGCTGCACTGGTAGGGAACTGGGATGTACTGGGAGGAAACTGGAATGTCCCAGTTGACACCCACTTCCCTCCCAATGCCTCCCAGTATATCCCAGTTTCCTCCCAGTATATCCCAGTTTCCTCCCAGTACATCCCAGTAAATCCCAGTTCGCTCCCAGTACATCCCAGTACATCGCAGTACATTCCAGTTCCGTTCCTGTACATCCCAATACATCCCCGTTCCATGCCAGTACATCCCAGTTTCCTACCAGTTCATCCCCGTACATCCCAATTCCCTCCCGGTTCACTACCACTTCTTTCCCAGTTCCGTCCCATTACATCCCAGTACATCCCAGTTCCCTCCCAGTACGTCCCAGTTCCCTCCCAGTACGTCCCAGTTCCCTCCCAGTACATCCCAGTTCCCTCCCAGTACTGGGAGGCACTACAATGTGCGGGGATGCCCTGGGATGTACTGTGGAGGAACTAGGATGTACAGGCTTGTACTGGGTTGTACCGGGTGGAACTAGCAGGGATTTGGGATGTACCAGGATCTACTGGGATGTACTGGGAGGTAACTGTTATGTACTGGGAAGGAACAGGGAGGGAACTGGGATGTACTGGTAGGGAACTGGGGCGTACTGGGAGGGAACTGGGATGTACTGGTATGTACTGGGAGGGAAGTGTTATGTACTGAGGGGAACTGGGACGTACTGGGATGTACTGGGAGGGAACTGTGAAGTACTGGGATGTACTGGGAGTGAACTGGGAGGGAACTGGTATGTAGTAGGATGTACTGGGTGGGAACTGGGATGTACCAGGATGTACTGGGATGTACTGGGAGGGAACTGGTATGTACTGGGAGGGAACTGGGATGTACTGGGATGTAGTGGGAGGGAACTGGGAGGGAACTGGGATGTACTGGGAGGGAACTGGTATGTACTGGGAGGGAACTGGGATGTACTGGGACATACTGGCAGGGAACTGGGATGTACTGGGAGGGGATTGGGACGGACTGGGAGGGAACTGGGATGTACTGGGCTGCACTGGTAGGGAACTGGGATGTACTGGGAGGAAACTGGAATGTCCCAGTTGACACCCACTTCCCTCCCAATGCCTCCCAGTATATCCCAGTTTCCTCCCAGTATATCCCAGTTTCCTCCCAGTACATCCCAGTAAATCCCAGTTCGCTCCCAGTACATCCCAGTACATCGCAGTACATTCCAGTTCCGTTCCTGTACATCCCAATACATCCCCGTTCCATGCCAGTACATCCCAGTTTCCTACCAGTTCATCCCCGTACATCCCAATTCCCTCCCGGTTCACTACCACTTCTTTCCCAGTGCCTCCCAATACATCCCAGTTCCGTCCCATTACATCCCAGTACATCCCAGTTCCCTCCCAGTACGTCCCAGTTCCCTCCCAGTACATCCCAGGTCCCTCCCAGTACTGGGAGGCACTACAATGTGCGGGGATGTCCTGGGATGTACCGTGGAGGATCTAGGATGTACAGGCTTGTACTGGGTTGTACCGGGTGGAACTAGCAGGGATTTGGGATGTACCAGGATCTACTGGGATGTACTGGGAGGTAACTGTTATGTACTGGGAAGGAACAGGGAGGTAACTGGGACGTACTGGTAGGGAACTGGGATGTACTGTGAGGGAACTGGGACGTACTGTGAGGACACTGGGATGTACTGTTATGTACTGGGAGGGAAGTGTTATGTACTGAGGGGAACTGGGACGTACTGGGATGTACTGGGAGGGAACTGTGAAGTACTGGGATGTACTGGGAGTGAACTGGGAGGGAACTGGTATGTAGTAGGATGTACTGGGTGGGAACTGGGATGTACCGGGAGGGAACTGGGATGTACTGGGAGGGAACTGGTATGTAGTGGGAGGGAACTGGGATGTACTGGGATGTAGTGGGAGGGAACTGGGAGGGAACTGGGATGTACTGGGAGGGAACTGGTATGTACTGGGAGGGAACTGGGATGTACTGGGACATACTGGCAGGGAACTGGGATGTACTGGGAGGGGATTGGGACGGACTGGGAGGGAACTGGGATGTACTGGGCTGCACTGGTAGGGAACTGGGATGTACTGGGAGGAAACTGGAATGTCCCAGTTGACACCCACTTCCCTCCCAATGCCTCCCAGTATATCCCAGTTTCCTCCCAGTATATCCCAGTTTCCTCCCAGTACATCCCAGTAAATCCCAGTTCGCTCCCAGTACATCCCAGTACATCGCAGTACATTCCAGTTCTGTTCCTGTACATCCCAATACATCCCCGTTCCATGCCAGTACATCCCAGTTTCCTACCAGTTCATCCCCGTACATCCCAATTCCCTCCCGGTTCACTACCACTTCTTTCCCAGTGCCTCCCAATACATCCCAGTTCCGTCCCATTACATCCCAGTACATCCCAGTTCCCTCCCAGTACGTCCCAGTTCCCTCCCAGTACTGGGAGGGAGCTGGGATGTACTGGGAGGCACTACAATGTGCGGGGATGTCCTGGGATGTACCGTGGAGGAACTAGGATGTACAGGCTTGTACTGGGTTGTACCGGGTGGAACTAGCAGGGATTTGGGATGTACCAGGATCTACTGGGATGTACTGGGAGGTAACTGTTATGTACTGGGAAGGAACAGGGAGGGAAATGGGATGTACTGGTAGGGAACTGGGACGTACTGGGAGGGAACTGGGATGTACTGGTATGTACTGGGAGGGAAGTGTTATGTACTGAGGGGAACTGGGACGTACTGGGATGTACTGGGAGGGAACTGTGAAGTACTGGGATGTACTGGGAGTGAACTGGGAGGGAACTGGTATGTAGTAGGATGTACTGGGTGGGAACTGGGATGTACCAGGATGTACTGGGATGTACTGGGAGGGAACTGGTATGTACTGGGAGGGAACTGGGATGTACTGGGATGTAGTGGGAGGGAACTGGGAGGGAACTGGGATGTACTGGGAGGGAACTGGTATGTACTGGGAGGGAACTGGGATGTACTGGGACATACTGGCAGGGAACTGGGATGTACTGGGAGGGGATTGGGATGGACTGGGAGGGAACTGGGATGTACTGGGCTGCACTGGTAGGGAACTGGGATGTACTGGGAGGAAACTGGAATGTCCCAGTTGACACCCACTTCCCTCCCAATGCCTCCCAGTATATCCCAGTTTCCTCCCAGTATATCCCAGTTTCCTCCCAGTACATCCCAGTAAATCCCAGTTCGCTCCCAGTACATCCCAGTACATCGCAGTACATTCCAGTTCCGTTCCTGTACATCCCAATACATCCCCGTTCCATGCCAGTACATCCCAGTTTCCTACCAGTTCATCCCCGTACATCCCAATTCCCTCCCGGTTCACTACCACTTCTTTCCCAGTGCCTCCCAATACATCCCAGTTCCGTCCCATTACATCCCAGTACATCCCAGTTCCCTCCCAGTACGTCCCAGTTCCCTCCCAGTACATCCCAGGTCCCTCCCAGTACTGGGAGGCACTACAATGTGCGGGGATGCCCTGGGATGTACTGTGGAGGAACTAGGATGTACAGGCTTGTACTGGGTTGTACCGGGTGGAACTGGCAGGGATTTGGGATGTACCAGGATCTACTGGGATGTACTGGGAGGTAACTGTTATGTACTGGGAAGGAACAGGGAGGTAACTGGGATGTACTGGTAGGGAACTGGGATGTACTGGGAGGGAACTGGGACGTACTGTGAGGACACTGGGATGTACTGGTATGTACTGGGAGGGAAGTGTTATGTACTGAGGGGAACTGGGACGTACTGGGATGTACTGGGAGGGAACTGTGAAGTACTGGGATGTACTGGGAGTGAACTGGGAGGGAACTGGTATGTAGTAGGATGTACTGGGTGGGAACTGGGATGTACCGGGAGGGAACTGGGATGTACTGGGAGGGAACTGGTATGTACTGGGAGGGAACTGGGATGTACTGGGATGTAGTGGGAGGGAACTGGGAGGGAACTGGGATGTACTGGGAGGGAACTGGTATGTACTGGGAGGGAACTGGGATGTACTGGGACATACTGGCAGGGAACTGGGATGTACTGGGAGGGGATTGGGACGGACTGGGAGGGAACTGGGATGTACTGGGCTGCACTGGTAGGGAACTGGGATGTACTGGGAGGAAACTGGAATGTCCCAGTTGACACCCACTTCCCTCCCAATGCCTCCCAGTATATCCCAGTTTCCTCCCAGTATATCCCAGTTTCCTCCCAGTACATCCCAGTAAATCCCAGCTCGCTGCCAGTACATGCCAATACATCGCTGTACATTCCAGTTCTGTTCCTGTACATCCCAATACATCCCCGTTCCATGCCAGTACATCCCAGTTTCCTACCAGTTCATCCCCGTACATCCCAATTCCCTCCCGGTTCACTACCACTTCTTTCCCAGTGCCTCCCAATACATCCCAGTTCCGTCCCACTACATCCCAGTACATCCCAGTTCCCTCCCAGTACGTCCCAGTTCCCTCCCAGTACATCCCAGGTCCCTCTCAGTACTGGGAGGGAACTGGGATGTACTGGGAGGCACTACAATGTGCGGGGATGCCCTGGGATGTACTGTGGAGGAACTAGGATGTACAGGCTTGTACTGGGTTGTACCGGGTGGAACTAGCAGGGATTTGGGATGTACCAGGATCTACTGGGATGTACTGGGAGGTAACTGTTATGTACTGGGAAGGAACAGGGAGGGAACTGGGATGTACTGGTAGGGAACTGGGACGTACTGGGAGGGAACTGGGATGTACTGGTATGTACTGGGAGGGAAGTGTTATGTACTGAGGGGAACTGGGACGTACTGGGATGTACTGGGAGGGAACTGTGAAGTACTGGGATGTACTGGGAGTGAACTGGGAGGGAACTGGTATGTAGTAGGATGTACTGGGTGGGAACTGGGATGTACCAGGATGTACTGGGATGTACTGGGAGGGAACTGGTATGTACTGGGAGGGAACTGGGATGTACTGGGATGTAGTGGGAGGGAACTGGGAGGGAACTGGGATGTACTGGGAGGGAACTGGGATTTACTGGGAGGGAACTGGGATGTACTGGGACATACTGGCAGGGAACTGGGATGTACTGGGAGGGGATTGGGACGGACTGGGAGGGAACTGGGATGTACTGGGCTGCACTGGTAGGGAACTGGGATGTACTGGGAGGAAACTGGAATGTCCCAGTTGACACCCACTTCCCTCCCAATGCCTCCCAGTATATCCCAGTTTCCTCCCAGTATATCCCAGTTTCCTCCCAGTACATCCCAGTAAATCCCAGTTCGCTCCCAGTACATCCCAGTACATCGCAGTACATTCCAGTTCTGTTCCTGTACATCCCAATACATCCCCGTTCCATGCCAGTACATCCCAGTTTCCTACCAGTTCATCCCCGTACATCCCAATTCCCTCCCGGTTCACTACCACTTCTTTCCCAGTGCCTCCCAATACATCCCAGTTCCGTCCCATTACATCCCAGTACATCCCAGTTCCCTCCCAGTACGTCCCAGTTCCCTCCCAGTACATCCCAGGTCCCTCCCAGTACTGGGAGGCACTACAATGTGCGGGGATGCCCTGGGATGTACCGTGGAGGAACTAGGATGTACAGGCTTGTACTGGGTTGTACCGGGTGGAACTGGCAGGGATTTGGGATGTACCAGGATCTACTGGGATGTACTGGGAGGTAACTGTTATGTACTGGGAAGGAACAGGGAGGTAACTGGGATGTACTGGTAGGGAACTGGGATGTACTGGGAGGGAACTGGGACGTACTGTGAGGACACTGGGATGTACTTGTATGTACTGGGAGGGAAGTGTTATGTACTGAGGGGAACTGGGACGTACTGGGATGTACTGGGAGGGAACTGTGAAGTACTGGGATGTACTGGGAGTGAACTGGGAGGGAACTGGTATGTAGTAGGATGTACTGGGTGGGAACTGGGATGTACCAGGATGTACTGGGATGTACTGGGAGGGAACTGGTATGTACTGGGAGGGAACTGGTATGTACTGGGATGTAGTGGGAGGGAACTGGGAGGGAACTGGGATGTACTGGGAGGGAACTGGTATGTACTGGGAGGGAACTGGGATGTACTGGGACATACTGGCAGGGAACTGGGATGTACTGGGAGGGGATTGGGACGGACTGGGAGGGAACTGGGATGTACTGGGCTGCACTGGTAGGGAACTGGGATGTACTGGGAGGAAACTGGAATGTCCCAGTTGACACCCACTTCCCTCCCAATGCCTCCCAGTATATCCCAGTTTCCTCCCAGTATATCCCAGTTTCCTCCCAGTACATCCCAGTAAATCCCAGCTCGCTCCCAGTACATCCCAGTACATCGCAGTACATTCCAGTTCTGTTCCTGTACATCCCAATACATCCCCGTTCCATGCCAGTACATCCCAGTTTCCTACCAGTTCATCCCCGTATATCCCAATTCCCTCCCGGTTCACTACCACTTCTTTCCCAGTGCCTCCCAATACATCCCAGTTCCGTCCCATTACATCCCAGTACATCCCAGTTCCCTCCCAGTACGTCCCAGTTCCCTCCCAGTACATCCCAGGTCCCTCCCAGTACTGGGAGGGAGCTGGGATGTACTGGGAGGCACTACAATGTGCGGGGATGCCCTGGGATGTACTGTGGAGGAACTAGGATGTACAGGCTTGTACTGGGTTGTACCGGGTGGAACTAGCAGGGATTTGGGATGTACCAGGATCTACTGGGATGTACTGGGATGTACTGGGAGGTAACTGTTATGTACTGGGAGTGAACTGGGAGGGAACTGGGACGTACTGGTAGGGAACTGGGATGTACTGCGAGGGAACTGGGACGTACTGTGAGGACACTGGGATGTACTGGTATGTACTGGGAGGGAAGTGTTATGTACTGAGGGGAACTGGGACGTACTGGGATGTACTGGGATGGAACTGTGAAGTACTGGGATGTACTGGGAGTGAACTGGGAGGGAACTGGTATGTAGTAGGATGTACTGGGTGGGAACTGGGATGTACCAGGTTGTACCCGGATGTACCGGGAGGGAACTGGGATGTACTGGGAGGGAACTGGTATGTAGTGGGAGGGAACTGGGAGGGAACTGGGATGTACTGGGAGGGAACTGGTATGTACTGGGAGGGAACTGGGATGTACTGGGACATACTGGCAGGGAACTGGGATGTACTGGGAGGGGATTGGGACGGACTGGGAGGGAACTTGGATGTATTGGGAGGGAAGTGTTATGTACCAAGGGGGAACTGGGACGTACTGGGATGTAGTGGGAGTGAACTGTGAAGTACTGGGATGTACTGTGAGGGAACTGGGATGTACTGGGAGGGAACTTTGAAGTACTGGGATGTACTTAGAGGAAACTGGGAGGCAACAGGCATGTACTGGGATGTACTGGAATGGAACTGGGAGTGAACTGTGTGTGAACTGGGAGGGAACTGGGATGTACTGGGATGTACTGGGAGGGACTGGGAGGGATCTGGGATGTACTGGGCTGCACTGGTAGGGAACTGGGATGTACTGGGAGGAAACTGGAATGTCCCAGTTGACACCGACTTCCCTCCCAGGTTCCTCCCAGTATATCCCAGTTTCCTCCCAGTACATCCCAGTAAATCCCAGTTCGCTCCCAGTACATGCCAATACATCGCCGTACATTCCAGTTCCGATCCTGTACATCCCAATACATCCCCGTTCCATTCCAGTACATCCCAGTTTCCTACCGGTTCATCCCCGTACATCCCAATTCCCTCCCGGTTCACTACCACTTCTTTCCCAGTGCCTCCCAATACATCCCAGTTCCGTCCCATTACATCCCAGTACATCCCAGTTCCCTCCCAGTACATCCCAGTTCCCTCCCAGTACTGGGAGGGACCTGGGATGTACTGGGAGGCACTACAATGTGCGGGGATGCCCTGGGATGTACTGTGGAGGAACTAGGATGTACAGGCTTGTACTGGGTTGTACCGGGTGGAACTGGCAGGGATTTGGGATGTACCAGGATCTACTGGGATGTACTGGGATGTACTGGGAGGTAACTGTTGTGTACTGGGAGGGAACTGGGAGTGAACTGTGAAGTACTGGGATGTACTTAGAGGGAAGTGGGAGGGAACTTGGATGTAGTGGGAGGGAACTGGGATTTACTTGGAGGAATGTGGCATGTACTGGGATGTACTGGAATGGAACTGGGAGTGAACTGTGTGTGAACTGTGAGGGAACTGGGATGTACTGTGAGGGAACTGGGATGTACTGGGATGTACTGGGACAGACTGGGAGGGATCTGGGATGTACTGGGAGGGATCTGGGATGTACTGGGCTGCACTGGTAGGGAACTGGGATGTACTGGGAGGAAACTGGAATGTCCCAGTTGACACCCACTTCCCTCCCAGTTTCCTCCCAGTATATCCCAGTTTCCTCCCAGTATATCCCAGTTTCCTCCCAGTACATCCCAGTAAATCCCAGTACATCCCAGTACATTCCAGTTCCGTGCCTGTACATCCCAATACATCCCCGTTCCATGCCAGTACATCCCAGTTTCCTACCAGTTCATCCCCGTACATCCCAATTCCCTCCCGGTTCACTACCACTTCTTTCCCAGTGCCTCCCATTACATCCCAGTACGTCCCAGTTCCCTCCCAGTACATCCCAGGTCCCTCCCAGTACTGGGAGGGAACTGGGATGTACTGGGAGGCACTACAATGTGCGGGGATGCCCTGGGATGTACTGTGGAGGAACTAGGATGTACAGGCTTGTACTGGGTTGTACCG
Source organism: Phalacrocorax aristotelis (assembly GCF_949628215.1). NCBI lineage: Eukaryota > Metazoa > Chordata > Aves > Suliformes > Phalacrocoracidae > Phalacrocorax > Phalacrocorax aristotelis. Next base: position 35,516 of record NW_027441240.1, on the reverse strand, counting down.
GGTGGAACTGGCAGGGATTTGAAATGTCCTAGGATCTACTAGGATGTACTGAGATGTACTGGGAGGTAACTGTTGTGTACTGGGACTGAACTGGGAGGGAACTGGGATGTACTTGGAGGGAAATGGGAGAGAACTGAGATGTACTGGAGGGAACTGGGATGTACTGGGATATCCTGGAGGGAACTGGAATGGAATAAGAGGGAACTGGGACGTACTGGGAGGGAACTAGGACGCACTGGTCGGAAACAGGGACGGAACTGGGATGTACTGGGACGTACTGGGATGTACTGGGACGTACTGGGAGGGAACTGTTGTGTACTGGGAGTGAACTGGGAGGGAACTGGGATGTAGTAGGATGTACTGGGAGGGAACTGGGAGGGATCTGGGACGGACTGGGAGGGAACTGGGACGGACTGGGATGCACTGGTAGGGAACTGGGATGCACTGGTAGGGAACTGGAATGTCCCAGTTGACACCCACTTCCCTCCCAGTTTCCTCCCAGTATATCCCAGTTTCCTCCCAGTACATCCCAGTAAATCCCAGTTCGCTCCCAGTACATCCCAGTACATTCCAGTTCCATTCCTGTACATCCCAATACATCCCCGTTCCATGCCAGTACATCCCAGTTTCCTGCCAGTTCATCCCCGTACATCCCAGTTCCCTCCCGGTTCGCTACCACTTCTTTCCCAGTGCCTCCCAATACATCCCAGTTCCGTCCCATTACATCCCAGTACATCCCAGGTCCCTCCCAGTACATCCCAGGTCCCTCCCAGTACGTCCCAGTTCCCTCCCAGTACATCCCAGCTCCCTCCCAGTACTGGGAGGGACCTGGGATGTACTGGGAGGCACTACAATGTGCGGGGATGCCCTGGGATGTACTGTGGAGGAACTAGGATGTACAGGCTTGTACTGGGTTGTACCGGGTGGAACTGGCAGGGATTTGGGATGTACCAGGATCTACTGGGATGTACTGGGATGTACTGGGAGGTAACTGTTATGTACTGGGAGTGAACTGGTAGGGAACTGGGATGTACTGGGAGGGAACTGGGACGTACTGTGAGGACACTGGGATGTACTGGTATGTACTGGGAGGGAAGTGTTATGTACTGAGGGGAACTGGTGCGTACTGGGATGTACTGGGAGGGAACTGTGAAGTACTGGGATGTACTGGGAGTGAACTGGGAGGGAACTGGTATGTAGTAGGATGTACTGGGTGGGAACTGGGATGTACTGGGAGGGAACTGGTATGTACTGGGAGGGAACTGGGATGTACTGGGACATACTGGCAGGGAACTGGGATGTACTGGGAGGGGATTGGGACGGACTGGGAGGGAACTGGGATGTACTGGGCTGCACTGGTAGGGAACAGGGATGCACTGGGAGGAAACTGGAATGTCCCAGTTGACACCCACTTCCCTCCCAATGCCTCCCAGTATATCCCAGTTTCCTCCCAGTATATCCCAGTTTCCTCCCAGTACATCCCAGTAAATCCCAGCTCGCTGCCAGTACATGCCAATACATCGCTGTACATTCCAGTTCTGTTCCTGTACATCCCAATACATCCCCGTTCCATGCCAGTACATCCCAGTTTCCTACCAGTTCATCCCCGTACATCCCAATTCCCTCCCGGTTCACTACCACTTCTTTCCCAGTGCCTCCCAATACATCCCAGTTCCGTCCCATTACATCCCAGTACATCCCAGTTCCCTCCCAGTACATCCCAGTTCCCTCCCAGTACTGGGATGGAACTGGTATGTACTGGGAGGTAACTGTTGTGTACTGGGAGTGAACTGGGAGGGAACTGGGACGTACTGTGAGGACACTGGGATGTACTGGTATGTACTGGGAGGGAAGTGTTATGTACTGAGGGGAACTGGGACGTACTGGGATGTAGTGGGAGGGAACTGTGAAGTCCTGGGATGTACTAAGCAGCAACTGGGAGGGAACTGGGATGTAGTGTGATGTACTGGGAGGGAACTGGCATGTACTGGGATGTACTGGAATGGAACTGGGAGTGAACTGTGTGTGAACTGGGAGTGAACTGTGTGTGAACTGTGAGGGAACTGGGATGTACTGGGAGGGAAATGGGAGAGAACTGAGATGTACTGGAGGGAACTGGGATGTAGTGGGATATACTGGAGGGAACTGGAATGGACTAAGAGGGAACTGGGACGTACTGGGAGGGAACTAGGACGCACTGGTAGGGAACTGGGACGGAACTGGGATGTACTGGGACGTACTGGGAGGGAACTGGGACGTACTGGGAGGTAACTGTTGTGTACTGGGAGTGAACTGGCAGGGAACTGGTATGTAGTAGGATGTACTGTGAGGGAACTGGGATGTACTGGGACGGACTGGGAGGGAACTGGGACGGACTGGGAGGGAACTAGGACGGACTGGGATGCACTGGTAGGGAACTGGGATGTACTGGGAGGAAACTGGAATGTCCCAGTTGACACCCACTTCCCTCCCAGTTTCCTCCCAGTATATCCCAGTTTCCTCCCAGTACATCCCAGTAAATCCCAGTTCGCTCCCAGTACATCGCAGTACATTCCAGTTCCGTTCCTGTACATCCCAATACATCCCAGTTCCATGCCAGTACATCCCAGTTCCCTACCAGTTCATCCCCGTACATCCCAATTCCCTCCCGGTTCACTACCACTTCTTTCCCAGTGCCTCCCAATACATCCCAGTTCCGTCCCATTACATCCCAGTACATCCCAGTTCCCTCCCAGTACATCCCAGGTCCCTCCCAGTACTGGGAGGGAACTGGGATGTACTGGGAGGCACTACAATGTGCGGGGATGCCCTGGGATGTACCGTGGAGGAACTAGGATGTACAGGCTTGTACTGGGTTGTACCGGGTGGAACTGGCAGGGATTTGGGATGTACCAGGATCTACTGGGATGTACTGGGATGTACTGGGAGGTAACTGTTGTGTACTGGGAGTGAACTGGGAGGGAACTGTGAAGTACTGGGATGTACTTAGAGGGAACTGGGATGTACTGGGAGGGAACTGGGATGTACTGGGTGGAAAGTGTTGGGAATTGGGATTTACTGGGAGGGAACTGGGATGTAGTGGGACATACTGGGAGGGAACTGGGATGTACTGGGGTGTACTGGGAGGGAATTGTTATGTACCGAGGGGGAACTGGGATGTACTGGGAGGAAACTGGAATGTCCCAGTTGACACCCACTTCCCTCCCAGTGCCTCCCAGTATATTCCAGTTTCCACCCAGTATATCCCAGTTTCCTCCCAGTACATCCCAGTAAATTCCAATTTGCTCCCAGTACATCCCAGTACATCGCAGTACATTCCAGTTCCGTTCCTGTCCATCCCAATACATCCCCGTTCCATGCCAGTACATCCCAGTTTCCTACCAGTTCATCCCCGTACATCCCAATTCCCTCCCGGTTCACTACCACTTCTTTCCCAGTGCCTCCCAATACATCCCAGTTCCGTCCCATTACATCCCAGTACATCCCAGTTCCCTCCCAGTACATCCCAGGTCCCTCCCAGTACATCCCAGGTCCCTCCCAGTACTGGGAGGGAACTGGGATGTACTGGGAGGCACTACAATGTGCGGGGATGCCCTGGGATGTACCGTGGACGAACTAGGATGTACAGGCTTGTACTGGGTTGTACCGGGTGGAACTGGCAGGGATTTGGGATGTACCAGGATCTACTGGGATGTACTGGGAGGTAACTGTTATGTACTGGGAAGGAACTGGGAGGGAACTGTGATGTACTGGTAGGGAACTGGGATGTACTGGGAGGGAACTGGGACGTAGTGTGAGGACACTGGGATGTACTGTTATGTACGGGGAGGGAAGTGTTATGTACTGAGGGGAACTGGGACGTACTGGGATGTGCTGGGAGGGAACGTGAAGTACTGGGATGTACTTAGAGGGAACTGGGATGTACTGGGAGGGAACTGTGAAGTACTGGGATGTACTGGGATGGAAGTGGGATGGAACTGGAATGGAACTGGGAGGGAACTGGTATGTAGTAGGATGTACTGGGTGGGAACTGGGATGTACCAGGATGTACTGGGATGTACTGGGAGGGAACTGGTATGTACTGGGAGGGAACTGGGATGTAGTGGGATGTACTGGGAGGGAACTGGGATGTACTGTGAGGGAACTGGGATGTACTGGGACATACTGGGAGGGAACTGGGATGTACTGGGAGGGAATCGGGATGTAATGGGAGGGAACTGGGATGTGTTGGGAGGGAAGTGTTATGTACCAAGGGGGAACTGGGACGTACTGGGATGTAGTGGGAGTGAACTGTGAAGTACTGGGATGTACTGTGAGGGAACTGGGATGTACTGGGAGGGAACTTTGAAGTACTGGGATGTACTTAGAGGAAACTGGGAGGCAACTGGCATGTACTGGGATGTACTGGAATGGAACTGGGAGTGAACTGTGTGTGAACTGGGAGGGAACTGGGATGTACTGTGAGGGAACTGGGATGTACTGGGACGGACTGGGAAGGAACTGGGACGGACTGGGAGGGATCTGGGATGTACTGGGCTGCACTGGTAGGGAACTGGGATGTACTGGGAGGGAACTGGGATGTACTGGGCGTCGCTGGGAGGGAGCTGGGATGTACTGGGATCCATACTGTGTGGCATGTTGGTCATTACTGGGACGCACTGGTCTATACGCGCGGGCTGATGCCTGACCCCTCTGGCCCCACCCACCTTTGCGACAGGCCCCGCCCCCTGGCGAGGGTCTGGTGGGGTGGGGCCGTGCTCGTGTGCTCCCCAGCATCCCCAGTTAGCAACAGGTCCCACCCCCTGGTGACAGCCTGGGGGTGTTGCTGGTGCTGCCTGGCCCCACCCTCCATAGCAACAGGCCCTGCCCTTGGTGATGGCTCCAGGGGCATTGCCAGCGTCCCTTTGGACACACCCCCTTAGTGACAGGCCCCACCCCCCGGCAACGGCCCGGGGGGCGGTGCCGGCTCTCTCCCCTTAGCGACAGGCCCCACCCCCCGGCAACGGCCCGGGGGGCGGTGCCGGCTCTCTCCCCTTAGCGACAGGCCCCGCCCCCCGGCAACAGCCCGAGCCTGTGTTTGCTCCGCTCGGGGGGCTCGGTTTGGGTGTTTTCTCTCCCCCCTCCCTCCCGTGCCGGGAACTCCAGGCGGCTCTCGTACGGCTCCCGGGGCCTTCACCCCCCGGGGGGCTCGGCCCGCCCCTTTCGCGGGGCGCTGTGGGAAGGGCGGGGGCGGGGCCCGGGGGTGGAAGAGCCCCGGCTCTGGCCCTGGGCTTCTCTGGCGTCGGTGCTCCCGTGTTCCCTCGGGCGGTCGCAGCTTTGGGGCTGTCTCAGCCCCCCGGGCAGGCGTGCTCTGGCGTTTAGAGAAGCGGAGGCGTTGCCTGAGGTAAGGATTCCAGAGCTTGGCACTCTTTGGCGGCATCTGTACTAGAAAGGTCCCTTGTGGCCTGCTTTGCTTTTTTTCTCCCAGGATGCTGTTTTGGGCGCTGAGGGGGCGGTGAGACGGGTTAGTGGTATGGTGTTCTGTTTGGGGTTTGGTTTTTGCTTTGCTGTTTTTTTTCCCCTCGTGAGATCATTTTATTGTGCTGCTGCAATTCCTGTCTTTACTGAACCCGGAACCTTGGGGGTTTTCACTAGTTGTGCCGTTCACTGTTTCAGGTGTTGCCTTGGCCTCTCAACAGCCGTGGCACAACCTGCAGCGATGCTACCTCTCCAGGCCCCCGCAGGCCCCGCTTTCTTGTCCAGCCAGGCGGGAAAGCGTGGTTGTTGCAGAAACAGCTACGCCCTGCGACTCCTCCTCAGGTTGTTGGCTCGGCCCCAACAGCGTACAGGCTGCTGAGGTCACCGCCTCCGCGCGGGACGCAGGCGGCCCGGAGAGCTTTACCCCGCGCCATTTCCGTCCCCTCTGGGCAGCAGCGGAGCTGCCGCCGCTTCAGGCGGCCGCTTTCTCGAGGGCGAGGAGCTGGGATGACAACGGGCCGCTGCAGACTCTGGTCAGGGTAAGAGGCTGTTCCCTGGGGAGCCGGCGCAGGGGGAGCGGAGGTACGCACGGGCACTTGTCGGTGCCCCTGGCCGGTAAAGGGAAGGTTAAATTGTTAGAGTGCAAATAAATACATATTATTTAGGGAGGAGTCGTGACTAAATTTAATCACACCTATTACTGAACAAACCAGGCAGTCATTATTCCTAATCTGTAGTTAAAAAAAATAAAGGCAGTCCTTTTTTATGCCATAAATAGAGTTGCGAGTCATTAATAGCTCAATCTAAATACAGCCGTTACTAAATCAACTGCAGGCATTAATGACTCCTGATCAGAAACAAAATAAGGAAATTTTCGAATCTAGAATGAAAATCGACCCGGAAAGCTAAATTGGGAGCGGGTAGTACTGAAATTGTAACAGGGCTGTTAGAAAGTTCAGAGGCAGCGACAGCTCCTGCTTCCAACCCAAGCAGTAAACGAAGCTTTAGGTTCTTAAATGAAGAGAAATAAAGGTGAGCTGTTAAACAGTGGCTGGGGTCAAGCGTAGCTATTAAGAAAATTTGCAGGTACGGGTGATTCCTGAGCAGAACTAACAATTCCAGAAGATTTAGATTTAAAAACTACAGAGCTAATGGAGTGCCACAACCGCCCGGATGTAACTGCAGCCGCTTTAGGGGAATGCCCCAGCCCCCCCAGCCACCGCTATTAATTACTGCCAAGGAGAGCGAAAGTGAAAGTAGAAGCAGTGCAGGTGAAGTGTGAGCAGTACGCTTTTTCCTAAGTCATCTCTTCGTGTCAGGAGAGGAAAGAAAATGGAAAGAAGATGTTTGCAGGGGGTCTGTGCTGGGTTACCTGCGCGTCTCTTCCGTGCGTCCTTGAGGAGACATTTAGCTCCTGTTGGGTGCTCGCAGGTGGAGACAGGGCGAGCTGGAGGCAGGATCGGTGCCGGCACTGATAAAGGGATGGGCAACGAGCGGAGAGAAGAGGGGGCAAGGGCTGAAAAAGGGTCACCGGTTCTGCAGGGAAGGCAGCGGGATGTGACTCGGCAACCGCTCTGACGAGCGCAGGGTCATTCGCTGCGATGAAGTCAGGGTCTGCGGCTGGCCCGGAGAGGCAGCAGAAATCCCAAACTCTTTGCAGGGGTACCGGCCAGATTAGGGCAACACCTGAACAGTAAAACCATTTAGGGGAAGCAGAGCTGGGCTGCACCGCGTGGCCAACCTCCCTCTTCTCCGTGAGTCCCAAAGGGGCAGCTCCAAGAATGTGCTGAGAATTCATCCCTTGCGCTAAAAATGAGACGCAAGTAGCACCCACCCGTGAATTTTATTTTCTCTCTCGCTCTGCGGCTCCTGCCTGCTTGTCTCTCCTCAGTGCTCACCTGCACCTGTGCTCGGATGGGGCAGCTGAGGGAAGGTGCTGCCATCTCCCCAGCCCCGGCGGACCGCCCCTCAGCTGTGTCCTCTGTCAGGGAGCGTCGTCATCTCTCCTGCCTCCCAGAGCGTGTCCTGTAGTGGCAGACGCGCGGGCTTTTCCCTGCACGCGCATACGGGAAGGGAAGGGAAGGGAAGGGAAGCACAGTGAGAGCTGGGCTTGTCAAAGAGTAATGGGGGTGGTGGGAAGCGTAGCTAGAACCGGAGAGCTACAGCGCAAAAGCGAAGCGGACGGGACACAAAAGTAAAATGGTGCACAGGAATGCTGAGGAGAGAACTCCCGCAGCACACAGGAAATCAGTGTCAGAATCTATTGTCTTCTGACTGCCAAATTAAAAATAATGGCACGCTTTGCAACGCTAAGCTCGCTCTAATCGTCTGAACTGTTTCTTTCCAACCCCCACCGCCCCCAGCACACTGCTCAGCCTCCTCAGCCTGAAATGCCTTGTTTTCCTTCTTTTTTTTTTTTTTTTATGACAGGGCAACTTCTGTTCCCGAGGTGGTGCCTACGGTACAGCTATCTCTTCGAAGACAGTTTGGTTTAGGTCAGAGAATGTTGAGCCTGGACTGAATCAGCCTCTGTTTCTATTTCTGGAAATCGTCGGTCCTGTGCATCAAGCCCGGAAAAAAGGAAATATGAACCAAAGGATGTGGGGCCTGCAGGGCTAGGAAATTATTTGAGAAGAGGTTCAGTGGGGAAATGACTCTTTGTCTGTGGGGCGTCCAGGCAAGCAACCCAGCTGCTAGAAAGCGGCGCTGTCCCCAGGATGGCCTCGGCGGTCCCGTTGGAGTCGGGGCAACAAGGACAAGGCAGGGTGAAGCATCTGGCCTGCCGCGTGGAACGTGACTGTACAAAGCACGTGTGATGCACTGCAAGTTTACTTGTTTAAACTGTGAGTTAAAGAAGGTGTGCGGTTGCTTTGTAAACAGCCGACGCTCTAAAGCTACACCCATCTAATTGCTAGCTGTATTAAATCTATCGTATTGCTGTTTCTGCATTAAAAAATAAAAAAGTAACAAACCAACACACCTATGTAAGCACTTCTAAGTACAACGGAAAACCACTGTTTAACGCGTGGCATGTGTGGGTTGTTTTTTTGGGGTGGGAGGGTGGGGTGTATGACAAAAACCTGCGAGAGACACACGCACATACGCACATGTCATGTTTAGCGCTCACCTAAACCCAAAAAAGAAAATCCACTCTTTATTTTGCAGCATTAGCATTAGCTTCCAGCGCACAGCCTGAGCGCACACCTCTGCTCTCACCGTCTGCTCCCTCTTCAACCGTGTGTGGCTGTCATCAGCTTGCACAGGCTTTGCTCATGCAAGTTTCCGCGACAGCTTACGAGAAGGCAGGGAAACCAACCCAGCAAGACGCGTAGTGCCTTCCTCTATGGGCTCCGTCCAGCCTTTGTTAAAATGAGCAGAAAAGAAATCTGCTGCTGCCTTTACCCTGACTGACTCTTACAGAGAGCATCTGACTTGACCCGCAGCAAAGCGATGCCCCAGGCAGCAGCACGTATTGGCGCGGACCGCGGTTTCACCCACCTGTTTTACTGCGCCGGTCCTTTCCCACGGCCGATGCCGCAGATGTGGCGCGCCCCACCCCCAAACCTCTTTACGAGGGTTCCCTGGGCTCTGCAAGTCGCCTGCTGGCCGTGTTGCTGATTCAGGCACGGGCAAAGTCAGCTTCTTCGCTGGCCTCGGGCCAGGGCAGCCACGTACTCGAGGGAAACTCAGAATATCTCCAGCGAGATCTCACCGGGAGGCTGGGACCTCGTCAGTAGGGGAGAAAGCCAAGCGACTGACACTGAAAGGGAGCTCTTTGCTAGGCTGTAGATCGTAAAGTTAACAAAGAAAACAAACCTGCCTTTTTAAAAATGCCCTCTTTTGAGTCTGCCACATTTGATACGGATTTTTTAAATTGCAGGGTATATCTCCTACAGGCCTCATGCAAAGGGAAGTGAGTACCTCTGGCTCTCAGGACAAGGGGGTCCCTCAGGAGCCCAGGTGCTCACGCCAGCCGGCATCTGGCACAGCACAGGGCAGGAGCTTTGGCAGTAGTACGTGAGCTGAGAATGAGAGTTAGGCAGCACTGCGCGCTTCTCCTGTGAGCCGCCGAGGCTCGCGCGCTGTACCTTCCACAAATAAAAGGCCAGAAGAGTCAGCATTTCTGCTAGTTCCAGCCTCATCCGTACCCTCGTCGGTGTAGCTGTAAGCAAGCGTCCCGTAGCGACTGGGAGCGTGGCAGCTGGGCTTCCTGCGCTGCCTTAGGTTGTGCCCTTGGAGAAACCCTTCTCCGAGCCCCGTGAGCCCCGGGGTGGGTGGGCTGCGGTGCCGTTCAACGCTGAATAGGCACGAAGGCCTGTAAACAAAATGTATTTATATCGCACCCATACCCGGCAGCCAACCGCCGCTTTATTTACGTATTCTGCACCTCCTGCCGCCGCTTTTAAACTTAGCCGATATTGCCGCAGTTTTCACTGACGGGGCAGGGGGCTGCCACGCTGCAGGGGGAGTGTCTGGGTGTCTCCCACGGACACAGACGTCCTCAGCTGGGTAGGGACAGGGTGAGAGCTGGAACAACTCTGCTGACATGTAAGGGCCGTCCCAGGGCAAGGCTCCTCGGTCTGGGGGCTGAAAGGCGAGCCACGCTGGGTGGTTGGTGTGGGAGTTGTGGAGCAAGTAGGGGGAAAAAAAACCAACAAGAAAAAACCATCCAAATGTTTCACAGCAGGTAGAAAGCTAGGCAGAAAGCAAACTGAATGCTGTAAAGACAAAAGCCGAAAGCCGGCTATGGACTGTACGAAAAGAGTCAGTGCCACAGAAGGAGGTTATTTCTTCAACTGACCATAGGAGGCTTTTTGTGAGAAAACACAACACCTTTCTGCTACGGCGCGGTACCGCAGCAGTAATGGGCCAGAGCGTGCGAGCGCCTTTGGCAGGATCGGTAACGGCCGGGGCACGGCCGAATGGCCAGCCCACCTTCCGCACAAGGAAAACACCATTCCCCTGGAACGCCACGCAGACCCAGGACAGGTAAGGCGGAGGCCGAGCCCAGGCGCCCCCATTGCCAAGGACCACCTTGGCCTTGCAGCGTCTCACGCTTCGGGGTGTTTTGCAGGCCGTGGCTAAGCTCAGGCCCCCTGCTCGTGGCGGCCCCCGGTCGCCCGGCGCCGGTCGGGCCCCAGCCCCCAGCGCGGTGCGGCGCAGGGCAGTGACCCAGCAGGGCGGCCCCCCGGGCCCCAGCCCCCCCCCCCCGCCTGGGGCCAGGGCCCCGCGGCCGCCGGCCCCTTCCTCCTCTGCCCGCTCCCGTCGCAGACGGCTCGGTATGTGTCACGAGCGGCAGCCGCGTTCAGCAGCTCTCGGAGGGCGCGCGGCTCTGCCCGGCCGTGACCGGGGCCCGCAGGGGTTTCCCGCTCGCCCCGAGAAGGCGCTGGCCCCGAGCCGGCGCGTCCCGCCCCGCCCGGCCCGGCCCTCGGCGCCCTCGCGAGCTGAGCGCGGCCCGGCCAGCAGGGGGCGCTGGCGCTCACCGGCTGGGCGCGGGGGCGGTCCGGCGCGGGGGCGGGGCCGGTGGGGGCCGCTCCTTCCGGCCGCCCTTTAAGGGCCGCCCCGCGGGGCTCGGGCTTCCGGTGGCGCGTGCGCGGCGCGTCGGAGCGGGGGGCGGTGCGTGTGGCGGCCGAAGGGCCGGTGCGTGTGGCGGCCGGGTCGCGAGGCGTCCCTGTGCGGGTGCCGGGGCCCCTCTGCGGCCCTGCGTGGGAAGCCCGCGGCCGGCGGAGCCTGCTCGGAGCTGGGCGGGGAGCGCCGCGGCGGTCCGGCCGCCGGCAGCCCATCCCCTGCGGTGGCCGGCAGCCCCTCGGGACGCCTGGAGGCCTGGCGGTGCCCGAGCCTCGCCTGCGGCAGCCGCCTGAGAGAGCAGCGCGGCCGTGTCCGGGGGCCGGAGAGCGCTGTGGGTGAGTTCGGGCAGCGGGGGGCGGGTGTGTGTCTCCGGGCGGGGCCGGGGGGCTCCGTGCCCCGCAGAGGAGCCCCGGTCGGGCATCGTTCGCTTCCGAACAATGCAGGTCTGTCCCTGGTTATTTTCTGTGTACAGTGTTTCGGGCCACCTGAAAGCCTTTGGCCGGGTAGGTTTGGTGCGGGGCGATGGCAGGTGTGGACCCTGAAAGATCTCGGGTGGGGGGCGTGGGAGGTATTTCTTGCCTTAAAACTCTGAGCCCACCTCGTGTGTCATGTCGTGTTATCATGTCGTGAGTCTCGTGACTGTGGCAAATGGCTGAGTCGGGCGTTCGTTTTCTGATAACTAACTTCTGAACGTGTGCGTGTGTAGGCACGGGGAGATTTGTGCAGGGTGACGGAGCCCCTTGTGCTTCTGTGCTAATGTCTACCTGTTCTAGACCTCCAGTGTTGGAAAGCCTTTGTTTAGTGCCTAGTTGTGGCTGCGTAACTGCTGTTGCGCCTGCAGCTGTGCTCGCAGGGATGCTGGGTGGCTCCGCATCAAACCGGCCGCCGGGCGGCCGGGTTGTGCCGCAGAGCATGCCGGGAGCTGTAGTCCTTGCGGCTGCCGGGCGGCCGGGTTGTGCCGCAGAGCATGCCGGGAGCTGTATTCCTGGCGCAGTGGCTGCCGGCCCTGTCACGTGGTTCGCCGGGCATGGCGGGAGGCGCGGTCTTCCGGCGCTCGGGTGCCGGGCGGCCGTGGCGCGTACGGTACGCGAGGTGTATTTTTGGGGTTGGCTTCGTGTTGATTACTGGGGCTTGCGGGTGCGGCCGCTTCCCGAGAAGCGGTGAGTTCCCCGGGAGCTGACAGAAGGGAAGAGGGAAAGGAGGAGGACGATTACCTTTTCCCCGTGCCCAGGGCGCAGATGATGGCCGCCTCCCCGGCCCACCGGAGGTCCCGCTCAGCCTCCCCTGGCCCCCCTTGCCCCGTGCGCCTGCCCCCAGCTCCGGCACCTCCCCATAAGCGTGCTGCATAGCCTTAGGCCGCCCCCAGGCCCTGTCGTGAAGGCAGCAAGCCGTCCCTCAAGCGCACTGGATTCCCCCTTGGTGCAGGGGCCCTTAGCAGTAGCGTGGGGAGGGAGCGGTGTGTCCAGAAGCCCCTGCGGAAGGAGAGGCTTTGGCCAGGGTCGATCGACGGTAATGACGGTCGCTGTTTCTTCTTTCCCTCTCCCAGAGACCGTGCTGAGGACGTGGTTGTCTGTCCTTCCCCCGGGGATGCCGTTGCCTGCGGCCGTCTCAGGCTCGCGTGGCTTCTCTGTGCCCGTCCTCGCCGTCCTCGCAGCGCAGGGCCGAAAAGGGATAGACAAAGCCCTTCCCGGCTGCGGACAGGAGCTGCCTCGGCTGAAGCTGGAGACGCCAATGAAAGGTAAAGAAGAAGAAACTGAAGGTGCTCTGGCTGCCAGCTGCCTTCCTGCCGCAGGCAAGAGAGAGCCTGTCCATGCAGGTGGGGGAGGAAGGATCCCCCTTCATAGCCCGCAGCGGGCCAGGCCACCAACGTGCACCGTAGGGTCTGTACGCGTAACCCGGAGTTGGGTACGGGCGTGTAGTGCACGAGCGAGCTAGGCTACGTGCCTAGGAATCCTCATCTGGTAAGAGCTGTAAGACACCCACGTATTCTCTTCAGGTGGAGGACGGCCTAGAGTCTGGAGCTGCAGAAGAGGCAGGGAGGAGAGGAGGGGAAAGAAGCATCTGAACGGCTAAATTGTGCCAGCAGCGCTGAGAGCGAGAGTCGCGGTGAGTCCTGGGCCACTGGGGCCCCGTTGCCTCTCTTGTGCGTCCTGGGCCCTCCCTGTCTCTCCCCCGGCCCCCTCTCTTTCCTTACCTGCTGCAAAATTTACTTTTTTTTTTTGCGCCCCCCCCCCCCCCCCCCCCCCCCGCACCTTCTTTCTCCATCTCGCTCTGAGTGTCTCCCTGCCTCCCCGTCTTTTCAGTCCTCCCTCTCTCTGTCCTGTAGCCTGTGGCTCCTTTTTCTTTCTCCGCCTCTCTCTGCCTGGCTCTGGCTCCGTTTTTTTTTTTTATTCCTCCTGCTCTGTCCTGTAGCCTGTCGGTGTTTTGTTGTTCTCTGGCTCTCTTGATCTGACTCCCTGTGTTACCGAAAAACGCGTTAAAATCGGAAACGACTCCTCAACACCAATTTAGTATTAAAGAGCAGGCATTCTTTATTCGCGGCGCCGGATGCACGGGGGATCGCTCCTCCTGGCGTGCGTACCTCACGCACCTTTCCCGTACAATTTATAGATGAAAATTTCACATACTCATACATAGTCATTATTGTCTTGTCTAGTGATGGGTACAAACTTGCTCGTTCCCTATGTCAGTCACTGCGCAGGCTCGGTTGTCCTCCCAGTACAGTGCGGGGAACGGGGACGTACAGTGCGGGGAACGGGGACGTACCAGGATCTACTGGGTTGTACTGGGAGGGAACTGGGACGTACTGGGAGGCTCTACAATGTCCTGGGATGTCCTGGGATGTAGTGTGGAGGAACTAGGATGTACAGGCTTGTACTGGGTTGTACCGGGTGGAACTGGCAGGAATTTGGGATGTACCAGGATGTACTGGGAGGTAACTGTTATGTACTGGGAAGGAACTGGTAGGGAACTGGGATGTACTGGTATGTACTGGGAGGGAAGTGTTATGTACTGAGGGTAACTGGGACGTACTGGGATGTGCTGGGAGGGAACTGTGAAGTACTGGGATGTACTGGGAGGGAACTGGGATGTACTGGGAGGGAACTGGGATGTACTGGGTGGAAAGTGTTGGGAATTGGGATTTACTGGGAGGGAACTGGGACGGACTGGGAGGGAACTGGGATGTAGTGGGACATACTGGGAGGGAACTGGGATGTACTGGGGTGTACTGGGAGGGGACTGTTATGTACCGAGGGGGAACTGGGATGTACTGGGAGTGAACTGTGAAGTACTGGGATGTACTTAGAGGGAAGTGGGAGGGAACTTGGATGTAGTGGGAGAGAACTGGATTTACTTGGAGGAAAGTGGCATGTACTGGGCTGTACTGGGAGTGAACTGTGTGTGAACTGTGAGGGAACTGGGATGTACTGGGACAGACTGGGAGGGATCTGGGATGTACTGGGCTGCACTGGTAGGGAACTGGGATGTACTGGGAGGAATCTGGAATGTCCCAGTTGACACCCACTTCCCTCCCAGTTTCCTCCAGTATATCCCAGTTTCCTCCCAGTACATCCCAGTAAATCCCAGTTCGCTCCCAGTACATCCCAGTACATTCCAGTTCCGTTCCTGTACATCCCAATACATCCCCGTTCCATGCCAGTACATCCCAGTTCCCTACCAGTTCATCCCCGTACATCCCAATTCCCTCCCGGTTCACTACCACTTCTTTCCCAGTGCCTCCCAATACATCCCAGTTCCGTCCCATTACATCCCAGTATATCCCAGTTCCCTCCCAGTACATCCCAGGTCCCTCCCAGTACATCCCAGTTCCCTCCCAGTACTGGGAGGGAACTGGGATGTACTGGGAGGCACTACAATGTGCGGGGATGCCCTGGGATGTACTGTGGAGGAACTAGGATGTACAGGCTTGTACTGGGTTGTACCGGGTGGAACTGGCAGGGATTTGGGATGTACCAGGATCTATTGGGATGTACTGGGATGTACTGGGAGGTAACTGTTATGTACTGGGAAGGAACAGGGAGGAAACTGGGATGTACTGTGAGGGAACTGGGACGTACTGTGAGGACACTGGGATGTACTGTTATGTACTGGGAGGGAAGTGTTATGTACTGAGGGGAACTGGGACGTACTGGGATGTACTGGGAGGGAACTGTGAAGTACTGGGATGTACTGGGAGTGAACTTGGAGGGAACTGGTATGTAGTAGGATGTACTGGGTGGGAACTGGGATGTACTGGGATGTACTGGGAGGGAACTGGTATGTACTGGGAGGGAACTGGAATGTCCCAGTTGACACCCACTTCCCTCCCAATGCCTCCCAGTATATCCCAGTTTCCTCCCAGTATATCCCAGTTTCCTCCCAGTATATCCCAGTTTCCTCCCAGTACATCCCAGTAAATCCCAGTTTGCTCCCAGTACATCGCAGTACATTCCAGTTCCGTTCCTGTACATCCCAATACATTCCTGTTCCATGCCAGTACATCCCAGTTCCCTACCAGTTCATCCCCGTACATCCCAATTCCCTCCCGGTTCACTACCACTTCTTTCCCAGTGCCTCCCAATACATCCCAGTTCCGTCCCATTACATCCCAGTACATCCCAGTTCCCTCCCAGTACGTCCCAGGTCCCTCCCAGTACATCCCAGGTCCCTCCCAGTACTGGGAGGGAACTGGGATGTACTGGGAGGCACTACAATGTGCGGGGATGCCCTGGGATGTACTGTGGAGGAACTAGGATGTACAGGCTTGTACTGGGTTGTACCGGGTGGAACTGGCAGGGATTTGGGATGTACCAGGATCTACTGGGATGTACTGGGATGTACTGGGAGGTATCTGTTATGTACTGGGAGTGAACTGGGAGGGAACTGGGATGTACTGGGACGGACTGGGAGGGAACTGGGACGGACTGGGATGCACTGGTAGGGAACTGGGATGTACTGGGAGGAAACTGGAATGTCCCAGTTGACACCCACTTTCCTCCCAGTTTCCTCCCAGTACATCCCAGTAAATCCCAGTTTGCTCCCAGTACATCGCAGTACATTCCAGTTCCGTTCCTGTACATCCCAATACATCCCCGTTCCATGCCAGTACATCCCAGTTCCCTACCAGTTCATCCCCGTACATCCCAATTCCCTCCCGGTTCACTACCACTTCTTTCCCAGTGCCTCCCAATACATCCCAGTTCCGTCCCATTACATCCCAGTACATCCCAGGTCCCTCCCAGTACATCCCAGGTCCCTCCCCGTTAATCCTAGGTCCCTCCCAGTACTGGGAGGGACCTGGGATGTACTGGGAGGCACTACAATGTGCGGGGATGCCCTGGGATGTACTGTGGAGGAACTAGGATGTACAGGCTTGTACTGGGTTGTACCGGGTGAAACTGGCAGGGATTTGGGATGTACCAGGATCTACTAGGATGTACTGGGAGGTAACTGTTATGTACTGGGAGTGAACTGGGAGGGAACTGGGATGTACTGGGAGGGAACTGGGACGTACCGTGAGGACACTGGGATGTACTGGTATGTACTGGGAGGGAAGTGTTATGTACTGAGGGGAACTGGGACGTACTGGGATGTACTGGGAGGGAACTGTGAAGTACTGGGATGTACTGGGAGTGAACTGGGAGGGAACTGGTATGTAGTAGGATGTACTGGGTGGGAACTGGGATGTACCAGGATGTACTGGTATGTACTGGGAGGGAACTGGGATGTACTGGGAGGGAACTGGGATGTACTGGGAGGGAACTGGGATGTACTGGGAGGGAACTGGTATGTACTGGGAGGGAACTGGGATGTACTGGGACATACTGGCAGGGAACTGGGATGTACTGGGAGGGGATTGGGACGGACTGGGAGGGAACTGGGATGTACTGGGCTGCACTGGTAGGGAACTGGGATGTACTGGGAGGAAACTGGAATGTCCCAGTTGACACCCACTTCCCTCCCAATGCCTCCCAGTATATCCCAGTTTCCTCCCAGTATATCCCAGTTTCCTCCCAGTACATCCCAGTAAATCCCAGCTCGCTGCCAGTACATGCCAATACATCGCTGTACATTCCAGTTCTGTTCCTGTACATCCCAATACATCCCCGTTCCATGCCAGTACATCCCAGTTCCCTACCAGTTCATCCCCGTACATCCCAATTCCCTCCCGGTTCACTACCACTTCTTTCCCAGTTCCGTCCCATTACATCCCAGTTCCGTCCCATTACATCCCAGTACATCCCAGTTCCCTCCCAGTACATCCCAGGTCCCTCCCAGTACATCCCAGGTCCCTCCCAGTACTGGGAGGGACCTGGGATGTACTGGGAGGCACTACAATGTGCGGGGATGCCCTGGGATGTACTGTGGAGGAACTAGGATGTACAGGCTTGTACTGGGTTGTACCGGGTGGAACTGGCAGGGATTTGGGATGTACCAGGATCTACTGGGATGTACTGGGAGGTAACTGTTATGTACTGGGAAGGAACTGGGAGGGAACTGGGATGTACTGGGAGGGAACTGGGACGTACTGTGAGGACACTGGGATGTACTGGTATGTACTGGGAGGGAAGTGTTATGTACTGAGGGGAACTGGGACGTACTGGGATGTACTGGGAGGGAACTGTGAAGTACTGGGATGTACTGGGAGTGAACTGGGAGGGAACTGGTATGTAGTAGGATGTACTGGGTGGGAACTGGGATGTACCAGGATGTACTGGGATGTACTGGGAGGGAACTGGTATGTACTGGGAGGGAACTGGGATGTACTGGGATGTAGTGGGAGGGAACTGGGAGGGAACTGGGATGTACTGGGAGGGAACTGGTATGTACTGGGAGGGAACTGGGATGTACTGTGACATACTGGCAGGGAACTGGGATGTACTGGGAGGGGATTGGGACGGACTGGGAGGGAACTGGGATGTACTGGGCTGCACTGGTAGGGAACTAGATGTACTGGGAGGAAACTGGAATGTCCCAGTTGACACCCACTTCCCTCCCAATGCCTCCCAGTATATCCCAGTTTCCTCCCAGTACATCCCAGTAAATCCCAGTTTGCTCCCAGTACATCCCAGTACATCGCAGTACATTCCAGTTCCGTTCCTGTACATCCCAATACATCCCCGTTCCATGCCAGTACATCCCAGTTTCCTACCAGTTCATCCCCGTACATCCCAGTTCCCTCCCGGTTCACTACCACTTCTTTCCCAGTGTCTCCCAATACATCCCAGTTCCGTCCCATTACATCCCAGTACATCCCAGTTCCCTCCCAGTACGTCCCAGTTCCCTCCCAGTACATCCCAGGGACCTGGGATGTACTGGGAGGCACTACAATGTGCGGGGATGCCCTGGGATGTACTGTGGAGGAACTAGGATGTACAGGCTTGTACTGGGTTGTACCGGGTGGAACTAGCAGGGATTTGGGATGTACCAGGATCTACTGGGATGTACTGGGAGGGAACTGGTATGTACTGGGAGGGAACTGGGATGTAGTGGGAGGGAACTGGGAGGGAACTGGGATGTACTGGGAGGGAACTGGGATGTACTGGGACATACTGGCAGGGAACTGGGATGTACTGGGATGTAGTGGGAGTGAACTGTGAAGTACTGGGATGTACTGTGAGGGAACTGGGATGTACTGGGAGGGAACTTTAAAGTACTGGGATGTACTTAGAGGAAACTGGGAGGCAACTGGCATGTACTGAGATGTACTGGAATGGAACTGGGAGTGAACTGTGTGTGAACTGGGAGGGAACTGGGATGTACTGTGAGGGAACTGGGATGTACTGGGATGTACTGGGAGGGACTGGGAGGGATCTGGGATGTACTGGGCTGCACTGGTAGGGAACTGGGATGTACTGGGAGGAAACTGGAATGTCCCAGTTGACACCCACTTCCCTCCCAGTTTCCTCCCAGTATATCCCAGTTTCCTCCCAGTACATCCCAGTAAATCCCAGTTCGCTCCCAGTACATCCCAATACATCGCCGTACATTCCAGTTCCGTTCCTGTCCATCCCAATACATCCCCGTTCCATGCCAGTACATCCCAGTTTCCTACCAGTTCATCCCCGTACATCCCAATTCCCTCCCGGTTCACTACCACTTCTTTCCCAGTGCCTCCCAATACATCCCAGTTCCGTCCCATTACATCCCAGTACATCCCAGTTCCCTCCCAGTACTGGGAGGGAACTGGGATGTACTGGGAGGCACTACAATGTGCGGGGATGCACAGGGATGTACCGTGGAGGAACTAGGATGTACTGGGTTGTACTGGATTGTACCGGGTGGAACTGGCAGGGATTTGAAATGTCCTAGTGTCTACTAGGATGTACTGGGGTGTACTGGGAGGGAATTGTTATGTACCGAGGGGGAACTGGGATGTACTGGGAGTGAACTGTGAAGTACTGGGATGTACTTAGAGGGAAGTGGGAGGGAACTTGGATGTAGTGGGAGGGTACTGGGATTTACTTGGAGGAAAGTGGCATGTACTGGGCTGTACTGGAATGGAACTGGGAGTGAACTGTGTGTGAACTGTGAGGGAACTGGGATGTACTGGGACGTACTGGGACAGACTGGGAGGGATCTGGGATGTACTGGGAGGGATCTGGGATGTACTGGGAGGCACTACAATGTGCGGGGATGCCCTGGGATGTACTGTGGCGGAACTAGGATGTACAGGCTTGTACTGGGTTGTACCGGGTGGAACTGGCAGGGATTTGGGATGTACCAGGATCTACTGGGATGTACTGGGATGTACTGGGAGGTAACTGTTATGTACTGGGAAGGAACAGGGAGGGAACTGGGATGTACTGGGAGGAAACTGGGATGTACTGTGAGGGAACTGGGACGTACTGTGAGGACACTGGGATGTACTGTTATGTACTGGGAGGGAAGTGTTATGTACTGAGGGGAACTGGGACGTACTGGGATGTACTGGGAGGGAACTGTGAAGTACTGGGATGTACTGGGAGTGAACTGGGAGGGAACTGGTATGTAGTAGGATGTACTGGGTGGGAACTGGGATGTACTGGGATGTACTGGGAGGGAACTGGGATGTACTGGGAGGGAACTGGGATTTACTGGGAGGGAACTGGGATGTACTGGGACATACTGGCAGGGAACTGGGATGTACTGGGAGGGGATTGGGACGGACTGGGAGGGAACTGGGATGTACTGGGCTGCACTGGTAGGGAACTGGGATGTACTGGGAGGCACTACAATGTGCGGGGATGCCCTGGAATGTACTGTGGAGGAACTAGGATGTACAGGCTTGTACTGGGTTGTACCGGGTGGAACTGGCAGGGATTTGGGATGTACTGGGAGGTAACTGTTGTGTACTGGGAGTGAACTGGGAGAGAACTGGGATGTACTGGGAGGGAACTGGGATGTACTGTGAGGACACTGGGATGTACTGGTATGTACTGGGAGGGAAGTGTTATGTACTGAGGGGAACTGGGACGTGCTGGGAGGGAACTATGAAGTACTGGGATGTACTTAGAGGGAACTGGGATGTACTGGGAGGGAACTGGGATGTACTGGGTGGAAAGTGTTGGGAATTGGGATTTACTGGGAGGGAACTGGGATGGACTGGGAGGGAACTGGGATGTAGTGGGACATACTGGGAGGGAACTGGGATGTACTGGGGTGTACTGGGAGGGAACTGTTATGTACCGAGGGGGAACTGGGATGTACTGGGAGTGAACTGTGAAGTACTGGGATGTACTTAGAGGGAAGTGGGAGGGAACTTGGATGTAGTGGGAGGGAACTGGGATTTACTTGGAGGAAAGTGGCATGTACTGGGATGTACTGGAATGGAACTGGGAGTGAACTGTGTGTGAACTGTGAGGGAACTGGGATGTACTGTGAGGGAACTGGGATGTACTGGGATGTACTGGGACGGACTGGGAGGGAACTGGGATGTACTGGGAGGGATCTGGGATGTACTGGGCTGCACTGGTAGGGAACTGGGATGTACTGGGAGGAAACTGGAATGTCCCAGTTGACACCCACTTCCCTCCCAGTGCCTCCCAGTATATCCCAGTTTCCTCCCAGTACATCCCAGTAAATCCCAGTTTGCTCCCAGTACATGCCAGTACATCGCAGTACATTCCAGTTCCGTTCCTGTCCATCCCAATACATCCCCGTTCCATGCCAGTACATCCCAGTTCCCTACCAGTTCATCCCCGTACATCCCAATTCCCTCCCGGTTCACTACCACTTCTTTCCCAGTTCCATCCCATTACATCCCAGTTCCGTCCCAATACATCCCAGTTCCGTCCCATTACATCCCAGTACATCCCAGGTCCCTCCCAGTACATCCCAGTTCCCTCCCAGTACATCCCAGGTCCCTCCCAGTACTGGGAGGGACCTGGGATGTACTGGGAGGCACTACAATGTGCGGGGATGCCCTGGGATGTACTGTGGAGGAACTAGGATGTACAGGCTTGTACTGGGTTGTACCGGGTGGAACTGGCAGGGATTTGGGATGTACCAGGATCTACTGGGATGTACTGGGAGGTAACTGTTATGTACTGGGAAGGAACAGGGAGGTAACTGGGATGTACTGGTAGGGAACTGGTATGTACTGTGAGGGAACTGGGACGTACTGTGGGGACACTGGGATGTACTGGTATGTACTGGGAGGGAAGTGTTATGTACTGAGGGGAACTGGGACGTACTGGGATGTACTGGGAGGGAACTGGGAGGGAACTGGTATGTAGTAGGATGTACCGGGTGGGAACTGGGATGTACCGGGTGGGAACTGGGATGTACCGGGTGGGAACTGGGATGTACCGGGAGGGAACTGGGATGTACTGGGAGGGAACTGGGATGTACTGGGATGTAGTGGGAGGGAACTGGGAGGGAACTGGTATGTACTGGGAGGGAACTGGTATGTACTGGGAGGGAACTGGGATGTACTGGGAGGGGATTGGGACGGACTGGGAGGGAACTGGGATGTACTGGGCTGCACTGGTAGGGAACTGGGATGTACTGGGAGGAAACTGGAATGTCCCAGTTGACACCCACTTCCCTCCCAATGCCTCCCAGTATATCCCAGTTTCCTCCCAGTATATCCCAGTTTCCTCCCAGTACATCCCAGTAAATCCCAGCTCGCTGCCAGTACATCCCAATACATCGCCGTACATTCCAGTTCCGTTCCTGTACATCCCAATACATCCCCGTTCCATGCCAGTACATCCCAGTTTCCTACCAGTTCATCCCCGTACATCCCAATTCCCTCCCAGTTCACTACCACTTCTTTCCCAGTGCCTCCCAATACATCCCAGTTCCGTCCCATTACATCCCAGTACGTCCCAGTTCCCTCCCAGTACATCCCAGGTCCCTCCCAGTACTGGGAGGGAACTGGGATGTACTGGGAGGCACTACAATGTGCGGGGATGCCCTGGGATGTACTGTGGAGGAACTAGGATGTACAGGCTTGTACTGGGTTGTACCGGGTGGAACTGGCAGGGATTTGGGATGTACTGGGATGTACTGGGAGGTATCTGTTATGTACTGGGAGTGAACTGGGAGGGAACTGGGATGTACTGGGACGGACTGGGAGGGAACTGGGACGGACTGGGATGCACTGGTAGGGAACTGGGATGTACTGGGAGGAAACTGGAATGTCCCAGTTGACACCCACTTTCCTCCCAGTTTCCTCCCAGTATATCCCAGTTTCCTCCCAGTACATCCCAGTAAATCCCAGTTTGCTCCCAGTACATCGCAGTACATTCCAGTTCCGTTCCTGTACATCCCAATACATCCCCGTTCCATGCCAGTACATCCCAGTTCCCTCCCGGTTCACTACCACTTCTTTCCCAGTTCCGTCCCATTACATCCCAGTTCCGTCCCATTACATCCCAGTACATCCCAGTTCCCTCCCAGTACATCCCAGGTCCCTCCCAGTACTGGGAGGGAACTGGGATGTACTGGGAGGCACTACAATGTGCGGGGATGCCCTGGGATGTACTGTGGAGGAACTAGGATGTACAGGCTTGTACTGGGTTGTACCGGGTGGAACTGGCAGGGATTTGGGATGTACCAGGATCTACTGGGATGTACTGGGAGGTAACTGTTATGTACTGGGAAGGAAGAGGGAGGGAACTGGGATGTACTGGTAGGGAACTGGGATGTACTGGGAGGGAACTGGGACGTACTGGGAGGGAACTGGGACGTACTGTGAGGACACTGGGATATACTGGTATGTACTGGGAGGGAAGTGTTATGTACTGAGGGGAACTGGGACGTACTGGGATGTACTGGGAGGGAACTGTGAAGTACTGGGATGTACTGGGAGTGAACTGGGAGGGAACTGGTATGTAGTAGGATGTACTGGGTGGGAACTGGGATGTACCGGGAGGGAACTGGTATGTACTGGGAGGGAACTGGTATGTACTGGGAGGGAACTGGGATGTACTGGGATGTAGTGGGAGGGAACTGGGAGGGAACTGGGATGTACTGGGAGGGAACTAGTATGTACTGGGAGGGAACTGGGATGTACTGGGAGGGGATTGGGACGGACTGGGAGGGAACTGGGATGTACTGGGCTGCACTGGTAGGGAACTGGGATGTACTGGGAGGAAACTGGAATGTCCCAGTTGACACCCACTTCCCTCCCAATGCCTCCCAGTATATCCCAGTTTCCTCCCAGTATATCCCAGTTTCCTCCCAGTACATCCCAGTAAATCCCAGCTCGCTGCCAGTACATCCCAATACATCGCCGTACATTCCAGTTCCGTTCCTGTACATCCCAATACATCCCCGTTCCATGCCAGTACATCCCAGTTTCCTACCAGTTCATCCCCGTACATCCCAATTCCCTCCCAGTTCACTACCACTTCTTTCCCAGTGCCTCCCAATACATCCCAGTTCCGTCCCATTACATCCCAGTACATCCCAGTTCCCTCCCAGTACGTCCCAGTTCCCTCCCAGTACATCCCAGGTCCCTCCCAGTACATCCCAGGTCCCTCCCAGTACTGGGAGGGAACTGGGATGTACTGGGAGGCACTACAATGTGCGGGGATGCCCTGGGATGTACTGTGGAGGAACTAGGATGTACAGGCTTGTACTGGGTTGTACCGGGTGGAACTGGCAGGGATTTGGGATGTACCAGGATCTACTGGGATGTACTGGGAGGTAACTGTTATGTACTGGGAAGGAACAGGGAGGGAACTGGGATGTACTGGTAGGGAACTGGGATGTACTGGGAGGGAACTGGGACGTACTGTGAGGACACTGGGATGTACTGGTATGTACTGGGAGGGAAGTGTTATGTACTGAGGGGAACTGGGACGTACTGGGATGTACTGGGAGGGAACTGTGAAGTACTGGGATGTACTGGGAGTGAACTGGGAGGGAACTGGTATGTAGTAGGATGTACTGGGTGGGAACTGGGATGTACCGGGAGGGAACTGGTATGTACTGGGAGGGAACTGGTATGTACTGGGAGGGAACTGGGATGTACTGGGATGTAGTGGGAGGGAACTGGGAGGGAACTGGGATGTACTGGGAGGGAACTAGTATGTACTGGGAGGGAACTGGGATGTACTGGGAGGGGATTGGGACGGACTGGGAGGGAACTGGGATGTACTGGGCTGCACTGGTAGGGAACCGGGATGTACTGGGAGGAAACTGGAATGTCCCAGTTGACACCCACTTCCCTCCCAATGCCTCCCAGTATATCCCAGTTTCCTCCCAGTATATCCCAGTTTCCTCCCAGTACATCCCAGTAAATCCCAGCTCGCTGCCAGTACATCCCAATACATCGCCGTACATTCCAGTTCCGTTCCTGTACATCCCAATACATCCTCGTACATCCCAATTCCCTCCCAGTTCACTACCACTTCTTTCCCAGTGCCTCCCAATACATCCCAGTTCCGTCCCATTACATCCCAGTACATCCCAGTTCCCTCCCAGTACGTCCCAGTTCCCTCCCAGTACATCCCAGGTCCCTCCCAGTTCACTTCCAGTACACAACAGTTACCTCCCAGTACATCCCAGTACATCCCAGTAGATCCTGGTACATCCCAAATCCCTGCCAGTTCCACCCGGTACAACCCAGTACAAGCCTGTACATCCTAGTTCCTCCACGGTACATCCCAGGACATCCCCGCACATTGTAGTGCCTCCCAGTACATCCCAGCTCCCTCGCAATACTGTGAGGGAACTGGGATGTACTGGGACGTACTGGGACAGACTAGGAGGGATCTGGGATGTACTGGGAGGCACTACAATGTGCGGGGATGCCCTGGGATGTACTGTGGAGGAACTAGGATGTACAGGCTTGTACTGGGTTGTACCGGGTGGAACTGGCAGGGATTTGGGATGTACTGGGATGTACTGGGAGGTATCTCTTATGTACTGGGAGTGAACTGGGAGGGAACTGGGATGTACTGGGACGGACTGGGAGGGAACTGGGACGGACTGGGATGCACTGGTAGGGAACTGGGATGTACTGGGAGGAAACTGGAATGTCCCAGTTGACACCCACTTTCCTCCCAGTTTCCTCCCAGTATATCCCAGTTTCCTCCCAGTACATCCCAGTAAATCCCAGTTTGCTCCCAGTACATCGCAGTACATTCCAGTTCCGTTCCTGTACATCCCAATACATCCCCGTTCCATGCCAGTACATCCCAGTTTCCTACCAGTTCATCCCCGTACATCCCAATTCCCTCCCGGTTCACTACCACTTCTTTCCCAGTGCCTCCCAATACATCCCAGTTCCGTCCCATTACATCCCAGTACGTCCCAGTTCCCTCCCAGTACATCCCAGGTCCCTCCCAGTACTGGGAGGGAACTGGGATGTACTGGGAGGCACTACAATGTGCGGGGATGCCCTGGGATGTACTGTGGAGGAACTAGGATGTACAGGCTTGTACTGGGTTGTACCGGGTGGAACTAGCAGGGATTTGGGATGTACCAGGAGGTACTGGGATGTACTGGGATGTACTGGGAGGTAACTGTTATGTATTGGGAGTGAACTGGGAGGGAACTGGGACGTACTGGTAGGGAACTGGGATGAACTGGGACGTACTGTGAGGACACTGGGATGTACTGTTATGTACTGGGAGGGAAGTGTTATGTACAGAGGGGAACCGGTGCGTACTGGGATGTACTGGGAGGGAACTGTGAAGTACTGGGATGTACTGGGAGTGAACTGGGAGGGAACTGGTATGTGGTAGGATGTACTGGGTGGGAACTGGGATGTACCAGGATGTACTGGGATGTACTGGGAGGGAACTGGTATGTACTGGGAGGGAACTGGGATGTACTGGGAGGGAACTGGGATGTACTGGGACATACTGGCAGGGAACTGGGATGTACTGGGAGGGGATTGGGACGGACTGGGAGGGAACTGGGATGTACTGGGCTGCACTGGTAGGGAACTGGGATGTACTGGGAGGAAACTGGAATGTCCCAGTTGACACCCACTTCCCTCCCAATGCCTCCCAGTATATCCCAGTTTCCTCCCAGTACATCCCAGTAAATCCCAGTTTGCTCCCAGTACATCCCAGTACATCGCAGTAAATTCCAGTTCCGTTCCTGTACATCCCAATACATCCCCGTTCCATGCCAGTACATCCCAGTTTCCTACCAGTTCATCCCCGTACATCCCAATTCCCTCCCGGTTCACTACCACTTCTTTCCCAGTGCCTCCCAATACATCCCAGTTCCGTCCCATTACATCCCAGTACATCCCAGTTCCCTCCCAGTACGTCCCAGTTCCCTCCCAGTACTGGGAGGGACCTGGGATGTACTGGGAGGCACTACAATGTGCGGGGATGCCCTGGGATGTACTGTGGAGGAACTAGGATGTACAGGCTTGTACTGGGTTGTACCGGGTGGAACTGGCAGGGATTTGGGATGTACCAGGATCTACTGGGATGTACTGGGAGGTAACTGTTATGTACTGGGAGTGAACTGGGAGGGAACTGGGACGTACTGGTAGGGAACTGGGATGTACTGTGAGGGAACTGGGACGTACTGTCAGGACACTGGGATGTACTGTTATGTACTGGGAGGGAAGTGTTATGTACTGAGGGGAACTGGTGCGTACTGGGATGTACTGGGATGGAACTGTGAAGTACTGGGATGTACTGGGAGTGAACTGGGAGGGAACTGGTATGTAGTAGGATGTACTGGGTGGGAACTGGGATGTACCAGGATGTACTGGGATGTACTGAGAGGGAACTGGTATGTACTGGGAGGGAACTGGGATGTAGTGGGAGGGAACTGGGAGGCCACTGGGATGTACTGGGAGGGAACTGGTATGTACTGGGAGGGAACTGGGATGTACTGGGACTTACTGGCAGGGAACTGGGATGTACTGGGAGGGGATTGGGATGTACTGGGAGGGAACTTGGATGTATTGGGAGGGAAGTGTTATGTACCAAGGGGGAACTGGGACGTACTGGGATGTAGTGGGAGTGAACTGTGAAGTACTGGGATGTACTGTGAGGGAACTGGGATGTACTGGGAGGGAACTTTAAAGTACTGGGATGTACTTAGAGAAAACTGGGAGGCAACTGGCATGTACTGGGATGTACTGGAATGGAACTGGGAGTGAACTGTGTGTGAACTGGGAGGGAACTGGGATGTACTGTGAGGGAACTGGGATGTACTGGGATGTACTGGGAGGGACTGGGAGGGATCTGGGATGTACTGGGCTGCACTGGTAGGGAACTGGGATGTACTGGGAGGAAACTGGAATGTCCCAGTTGACACCCACTTCCCTCCCAGTGCCTCCCAGTATATCCCAGTTTCCTCCCAGTATATCCCAGTTTCCTCCCAGTACATCCCAGTAAATCCCAGTTCGCTCCCAGTACATCCCAATACATCGCCGTACATTCCAGTTCCGTTCCTGTCCATCCCAATACATCCCCGTTCCATGCCAGTACATCCCAGTTTCCTACCAGTTCATCCCCGTACATCCCAATTCCCTCCCGGTTCACTACCACTTCTTTCCCAGTGCCTCCCAATACATCCCAGTTCCGTCCCATTACATCCCAGTACATCCCAGTTCCCTCCCAGTACATCCCAGTTCCCTCCCAGTACTGGGAGGGAACTGGGATGTACTGGGAGGCACTACAATGTGCGGGGATGTCCTGGGATGTACCGTGGAGGAACTAGGATGTACAGGCTTGTACTGGGTTGTACCGGGTGGAACTGGCAGGGATTTGGGATGTACCAGGATCTACTGGGATGTACTGGGAGGTAACTGTTGTGTACTGGGAGTGAACTGGGAGGGACCTGGGATGTACTGGAAGGCACTACAATGTGCGGGGATGCACAGGGATGTACTGTGGAGGAACTAGGATGTACAGGCTTGTACTGGGTTGTACCGGGTGGAACTGGCAGGGATTTGAAATGTCCTAGTATCTACTAGGATGTACTGGGATGTACTGGGAGGTAACTGTTGTGTACTGGGAGTGAACTGGGAGGGAACTGTGAAGTACTGGGATGTACTTAGAGGGAACTGGGATGTACTGGGAGGGAACTGGGATGTACTGGGTGGAAAGTGTTGGGAATTGGGATTTACTGGGAGGGAACTGGGATGGACTGGGAGGGTACTGGGATGTAGTGCGACATACTGGGATGGAACTGGGATGTACTGGGGTGTACTGGGAGGGAATTGTTATGTACCGAGGGGGAACTGGGATGTACTGGGAGTGAACTGTGAAGTACTGGGATGTACTTAGAGGGAAGTGGGAGGGAACTTGAATGTAGTGGGAGGGTACTGGGATTTACTTGGAGGAAAGTGGCATGTACTGGGCTGTACTGGAATGGAACTGGGAGTGAACTGTGTGTGAACTGTGAGGGAACTGGGATGTACTGTGAGGGAACTGGGATGTACTGGGACGTACTGGGACAGACTAGGAGGGATCTGGGATGTACTGGGAGGCACTACAATGTGCGGGGATGCCCTGGGATGTACTGTGGAGGAACTAGGATGTACAGGCTTGTACTGGGTTGTACCGGGTGGAACTGGCAGGGATTTGGGATGTACCAGGATCTACTGGGATGTACTGGGATGTACTGGGAGGTAACTGTTATGTACTGGGAAGGAACAGGGAGGGAACTGGGATGTACTGGGAGGAAACTGGGATGTACTGTGAGGGAACTGGGACGTACTGTGAGGACACTGGGATGTACTGTTATGTACTGGGAGGGAAGTGTTATGTACTGAGGGGAACTGGGACGTACTGGGATGTACTGGGAGTGAACTGGGAGGGAACTGGTATGTAGTAGGATGTACTGGGTGGGAACTGGGATGTACCGGGAGGGAACTGGTATGTACTGGGAGGGAACTGGTATGTACTGGGAGGGAACTGGGATGTACTGGGATGTAGTGGGAGGGAACTGGGAGGGAACTGGGATGTACTGGGAGGGAACTAGTATGTACTGGGAGGGAACTGGGATGTACTGGGAGGGGATTGGGACGGACTGGGAGGGAACTGGGATGTACTGGGCTGCACTGGTAGGGAACTGGGATGTACTGGGAGGAAACTGGAATGTCCCAGTTGACACCCACTTCCCTCCCAATGCCTCCCAGTATATCCCAGTTTCCTCCCAGTATATCCCAGTTTCCTCCCAGTACATCCCAGTAAATCCCAGCTCGCTGCCAGTACATGCCAATACATTGCTGTACATTCCAGTTCTGTTCCTGTACATCCCAATACATCCCCGTTCCATGCCAGTACATCCCAGTTTCCTACCAGTTCATCCCCGTACATCCCAATTCCCTCCCGGTTCACTACCACTTCTTTCCCAGTGCCTCCCAATACATCCCAGTTCCGTCCCATTACATCCCAGTACAACCCAGTTCCCTCCCAGTACGTCCCAGGTCCCTCCCAGTACATCCCAGGTCCCTCCCAGTACTGGGAGGGAACTGGGATGTACTGGGAGGCACTACAATGTGCGGGGATGCCCTGGGATGTACCGTGGAGGAACTAGGATGTACAGGCTTGTACTGGGTTGTACCGGGTGGAACTGGCAGGGATTTGAAATGTCCTAGGATCTACTAGGATGTACTGGGAGGTAACTGTTATGTATTGGGAGGGACCTGGGATGTACTGGGAGGGAACTGGGACGTACTGTGAGGACACTGGGATGTACTGGTATGTACTGGGAGGGAAGTGTTATGTACTGAGGGGAACTGGGACGTACTGGGATGTACTGGGAGGGAACTGTGAAGTACTGGGATGTACTGGGAGGGAACTGGGAGGGAACTGGTATGTAGTAGGATGTACTGGGTGGGAACTGGGATGTACCAGGATGTACTGGGATGTACTGGGAGGGAACTGGTATGTACTGGGAGGGAACTTGGATGTACTGGGACATACTGTCAGGGAACTGGGATGTACTGGGAGGGGATTGGGACGGACTGGGAGGGAACTGGGATGTACTGGGCTGCACTGGTAGGGAACTGGGATGTACTGGGAGGAAACTGGAATGTCCCAGTTGACACCCACTTCCCTCCCAATGCCTCCCAGTATATCCCAGTTTCCTCCCAGTATATCCCAGTTTCCTCCCAGTACATCCCAGTAAATCCCAGCTCGCTGCCAGTACATGCCAATACATCGCTGTACATTCCAGTTCTGTTCCTGTACATCCCAATACATCCCCGTTCCATGCCAGTACATCCCAGTTTCCTACCAGTTCATCCCCGTACATCCCAGTTCCCTCCCGGTTCACTACCACTTCTTTCCCAGTGCCTCCCAATACATCCCAGTTCCGTCCCATTACATCTCAGTACATCCCAGTTCCCTCCCAGTACGTCCCAGTACCCTCCCAGTACATCCCAGTTCCCTCCCAGTAAATCCCCGTTCCCTCCCAGTACATACCAGTTCCCTCCCAGTTCACTCCCAGTACATCCCAGTACTTCACAGTTCCCTCCCAGTACATCCCAGTACGTCCCAGTTCCCCTCAGTACATAACACTTCCCTCCCAGTACATACCAGTACATCCCAGTGTCCTCACAGTACGTCCCAGTTCCCTCCCAGTACATCCCAGTTCCCTCCCTGTTCCTTCCCAGTACATAACAGTTACCTCCCAGTACATCCCAGTAGGTCCTGGTACATCCCAAATCCCTGCCAGTTCCACCCGGTACAACCCAGTACAAGCCTGTACATCCTAGTTCCTCCACAGTACATCCCAGGGCATCCCCGCACATTGTAGTGCCTCCCAGTACATCCCAGTTCCCTCCCAGTACTGGGAGGGACCTGGGATGTACTGGGAGGGAACTGGGATGTACTGGGATGTAATGGGACGGAACTGGGATGTAATGGGACGGAACTGGGAAAGAAGTGGTAGTGAACCGGGAGGGAATTGGGATGTACTGGGATGTACTGGGAGGAAACTGGGATATACTGGGAGGCACTGGGAGGGAAGTGGGTGTCAACTGGGACATTCCAGTTTCCTCCCAGTACATCCCAGTTCCCTACCAGTGCAGCCCAGTACATCCCAGATCCCTCCCAGTACATCCCAGTTCCCTCCCAGTACATCCTGGTACATCCCAGTTCCCACCCAGTACATCCTACTACATACCAGTTCCCTCCCAGTTCACTCCCAGTACATCCCAGTACTTCATTGTTCCCTCCCAGTACATCCCAGTACGTCCCAGTTCCCCTCAGTACATAACACTTCCCTCCCAGTACATAACAGTACATCCCAGTGTCCTCACAGTACGTCCCAGTTCCCTCACAGTACTGGGAGGGAACTGGGATGTACTGGGAGGGAACTGGGATGTACTGGGATGTAATGGGACGGAACTGGGATGTATTGGGAGGCACTGGGAAAGAAGTGGTAGTGAACCGGGAGGGAATTGGGATGTACGGGGATGAACTGGTAGGAAACTGGGATGTACTGGCATGGAACGGGGATGTATTGGGATGGACAGGAACGGAACTGGAATGTACGGCGATGTATTGGGATGTACTGGGAGCGAACTGGGATTTACTGGGATGTACTGGGAGGAAACTGGGATATACTGGGAGGAAACTGGGATATACTGGGAGGGAAGTGGGTGTCAACTGGGACATTCCAGTTTCCTCCCAGTACATCCCAGTTCCCTACCAGTGCAGCCCAGTACATCCCAGATCCCTCCCAGTCCCTCCCAGTACATCCCAGTACATCCCAGTTCCCTCACAGTACATCCCAGTTCCCTCCCAGTTCACACACAGTTCACTCCCAGTTCCATTCCAGTACATCCCAGTACATGCCAGTTGCCTCCCAGTTTCCTCTAAGTACATCGCAGTACTTTAAAGTTCCCTCCCAGTACATCCCAGTTCCCTCACAGTACATCCCAGTACTTCACAGTTCACTCCCACTACATCCCAGTACGTCCCAGTTCCCCCTTGGTACATAACACTTCCCTCCCAATACATCCAAGTTCCCTCCCAGTACATCCCAATCCCCTCCCAGTACATCCCAGTTCCCTGCCAGTACATCCCAGTACATCCCAGTTCCCTCCCAGTACATACCAGTTCCCTCCCAGTACATCCCAGTACATCCTGGTACATCCCAGTTCCCACCCAGTACATCCTACTACATACCAGTTCCCTCCCAGTTCACTCCCAGTACATCCCAGTACTTCACAGTTCCATCCCAGTACATCCCAGTACGCACCAGTTCCCCTCAGTACATAACACTTCCCTCCCAGTACATAACAGTACATCCCAGTGTCCTCACAGTACGTCCCAGTTCCCTCCCAGTACATCCCAGTTCCCTACCAGTACGTCCCAGTTACCTCCCAGTTCACTCCAGTACATAACAGTTACCTCCCAGTACATCCCAGTAGATCCTGGTACATCCCAAATCCCTGCCAGTTCCACCCGGTACAACCCAGTACAAGCCTGTACATCCTAGTTCCTCCACAGTACATCCCAGGGCATCCCCGCACATTGTAGTGCCTCCCAGTACATCCCAGGTCCCTCCCAGTACTGGGAGGGACCTGGGATGTACTGGGAGGGACCTGGGATGTACTGGGAGCGAACTGGGATGTGCTGGGATGTAATGGGACGGAACTGGGATGTAATGGGACGGAACTGGGAAAGAAGTGGTAGTGAACCGGGAGGGAATTGGGATGTACGGGGATGAACTGGTAGGGAACTGGGATGTACTGGCATGGAACGGAGATGTATTGGGATGTACAGGAACGGAACTGGAATCTACTGCGATGTACTGGGATGTACTGGGAGCAAACTGGATTTACTGGGATGTACTGGGAGGAAACTGGGATATACTGGGAGGCACTGGAGGGAAGTGGGTGTCAACGGGACATTCCAGTTTCCTCCCAGTACATCCCAGCTCCCTACCAGTGCAGCCCAGTACATCCCAGATCCCTCCCAGTACATCCCAGTTCCCTCCCAGTCCGTCCCAGTACATCCCAGTACATCCCAGTTCCCTCACAGTACATCCCAGTTCCCTCACAGTTCACACACAGTTCACTTCCAGTTCCATTCCAGTACATCCCAGTACATGCCACTTTCCTCCAAGTAAACCCCAGTTCCCTCCCACTGCATCCAAGTTCCCTCCCACTTCCCTCTAAGTACATCCCAGTACTTCACAGTTCACTCCCAGTACATCCCAGTTCCCCCTCGGTACATAACAGTTCCCTCCAGTACACCCCAGTACATCCCAGTTCCCTCCCAGTATGTCCCACTACATCCCAGTTCCCTCCCAGTCCATCCCAGTTCCCTCCCAGTAAATCCCAATTCCCAACACTTTCCACCCAGTACATCCCAGTTCCCTCCCAGTACATACCAGTTCCCTCCCAGTACATCCCAGTACTTCACAGTTCCCTCCCAGTTCACTCCCAGTTCCCTCCCAGTACATCCCAGTTCCCTCTAAGTACATCCCAATACTTCATAGTTCCCTCCCAGCACGTCCCAGTACGTCCCAGTTCCCCCTCAGTACATAACACTTCCCTCCCAGTACATACCAGTACATCCCAGTGTCCTCACAGTACATCCCAGTTCCCTCCCAGTACATCCCAGTTCTCTCCCAGTTCACTCCCAGTACACAACAGTTACCTCCCAGTACATCCCAGTACATCCCAGTAGATCCTGGTACATCCCAAATCCCTGCCAGTTCCACCCGGTACAACCCAGTACAAGCCTGTACATCCTAGTTCCTCCACGGTACATCCCAGGGCATCCCCGCACATTGTAGTGCCTCCCAGTACATCCCAGTTCCCTCCCAGTACATCCCAGTTCCCTCCCAGTTCACTCCCAGTACATAACAGTTACCTCCCAGTACATCCAGTAGATCCTGGTACATCCCAAATCCCTGCCAGTTCCACCCGGTACAACCAGTACAAGCCTGTACATCCTAGTTCCTCCACAGTACATCCCAGGGCATGCCCGCACATTGTAGTGCCTCCCAGTACATCCAGGTCCCTACCAGTACTGGGAGGGACCTGGGATGTACTGGGAGGGAACTGGGACGTACTGGGAGGGAACTGGGATGTACTGGGATGTAATGGGACGGAACTGGGATGTATTGGGAGGCACTGGGAAAGAAGTGGTAGTGAACCGGGAGGGAATTGGGATGTACGGGATGAACTGGTAGGAAACTGGGATGTACTGGCATGGAACGGGGATGTATTGGGATGTACAGGAACGGAACTGGAATGTACTGCGATGTACTGGGATGTACTGGGAGCTAACTGGGATTTACTGGGATGTACTGGGAGGAAACTGGGATGTACTGGGAGGCACTACAATGTGCGGGGATGCCCTGGGATGTACTGTGGAGGAACTAGGATGTACAGGCTTGTACTGGGTTGTACCGGGTGGAACTGGCAGGGATTTGGGATGTACCAGGATCTACTGGGATGTACTGGGAGGTAACTGTTATGTACTGGGAAGGAACAGGGAGGTAACTGGGATGTACTGGTAGGGAACTGGTATGTACTGTGAGGGAACTGGGACGTACTGTGGGGACACTGGGATGTACTGGTATGTACTGGGAGGGAAGTGTTATGTACTGAGGGGAACTGGGACGTACTGGGATGTACTGGGAGGGAACTGGGAGGGAACTGGTATGTAGTAGGATGTACTGGGTGGGAACTGGGATGTACCGGGAGGGAACTGGGATGTACTGGGAGGGAACTGGGATGTACTGGGATGTAGTGGGGAGGGAACTGGGAGGGAACTGGGATGTACTGGGAGGAACTGGTATGTACTGGGAGGGAACTGGGATGTACTGGGAGGGGATTGGGACGGACTGGGAGGGAACTGGGATGTACTGGGCTGCACTGGTAGGGAACTGGGATGTACTGGGAGGAAACTGAATGTCCCAGTTGACACCCACTTCCCTCCCAATGCCTCCCAGTATATCCCAGTTTCCTCCCAGTATATCCCAGTTTCCTCCCAGTACATCCCAGTAAATCCCAGCTCGCTGCCAGTACATCCCAGTACATCGCCGTACATTCCAGTTCCGTTCCTGTACATCCCAATACATCCCCGTTCCATGCCAGTACATCCAGT